>NC_034605.1:7630817-7643666 GCF_900095145.1 Mus pahari | reverse complement strand
AAGAAGAAGAAGAAGAAGAAGAAGAAGAAGAAGAAGAAGAAGAAGAAGAAGAAGAAGAAGAAGAAGAAATAATACTGGTTTTATGTGGAAATAAGAATTTTCCTTCTAGAATTTTCTAAATATAAACAGACAGTCATGAAGCAGGAGCAGTTATCACTCTTGTTTGCGGCACATTGCCTGTATGTGCACCTGTGTGAGTGCATCCTATGTGCATGAGTATAGGCCAGAGGAGGATATCACATGTCTTGATCAATATTATTTCCTAGAAAAGATTTCTCACTGGATCTGAAGCTCAGTGCTTGGAGGTTGGTTGGTTAACTGGCTGGATTTGGCCAGGCAAGCCCTAGTAATCCTCCTGGTTTTGTCCTCTTGGTGTTTGGATTCTAGGCATGCACCATTCACCTTTTAACCTTAAGAGCTGGGATGCTTGCACTCCCATCCCTCTTATTCACTGAGCCAGCTCTGTGGTCCAGTACGTTATGCTTGTAAAATGCAACTCACCAGTAAACAACTACTAAGAGAAGAACAGTCAGTCACTCTGTCCTGTGCTACAAGAAGGAATCTGGATGCCTCTGCCCCCTTTCACAGAAAGAACTTGACACAGAACTGAGTAGAAGGGAAAATTGTCTCCCTTTGGTTTGTCTACAGGGTGTGTCTATGGGGTGTGTCTGTGCCTGCTCCTTGCGGGCACACACTGCATCTACCTACCTTTGAAGACTTACTCAGTTCACTGTGGAGCAAAGAGCAAGAAGCCAAGCAGAAAACCCACCTTGGTCACTGATGCAGGGTAGATATGAAAAGGATCGCTTATATGCAATGTCTCCAGCCGCATCCCCACTGTAAAGAAATGGCTTTGCAAGTCTGCATGGTCCTGTGGGGATAACAACGATCATGTTAGAGACAGCATCATGAATTAACTTGACAACAGTCTGGACTCTGTTCTTAAAGCATTGTCTTGAGTGACTGAAATCTGAAGGAAATAATTAATTCTCTCCATTTCAAATTTCTAATTATTGCAAGAGAGTGTGGATTTAATTATTTTCTGCAGGCTAAATTACTTTCCCAAGGAAGAGGCAGCATGCCTTCATTGGCCATGCTTAAATTTACAGGAAGCAAAACAACTCCGCGTGCCAATACATTGCTCTGATCTTGTCAGGTGCTCACTGCTGAAGCCCCACACTATAAAGGTGGCCACCAGCCATCTGAAACCCAGCAGAATTACCTTCAGAAAAGAGCAGGGCCATTTGCCACCAAATTACATGACACAGCATCCATCTGTGGGAATCACCTATTCTCCTTCCAAACAGGCTAAGAGCTGGGTGGGTCACTGGTTAAGTCCATAACGCTAGTGCTCATGAGATGCCCGAAGCTGCCCTGGGGACATCGGAGCCTGACTCCTGCTCAATAAAGATGAGCTTTGCATCTCCTTCTCAACCGGTGTCTGCCTGCACTGACCCCTCCCTGAAACCTGATGACAGAAGCCCTGGGGCTCCACTGCTTCGTCCAGAAAACAAATCTCAATATCTTCTTCAGCCACACAGCTAGAGACGAGGTTGACCGGACTCAGAATATCAAAATGCATCTTGCTGAATTGGAGGTCATCTTGTACTTCACACTGGGTGTTTGTAGTCAAGGATAAATAAATGAATTTACAGTCCATCCCTGAAGTAATAACACGTTCAAATAAAGCTTACCATTCCCAAGTATATCAAATGAATATGCAGTAAAACAACAACAACAACAAAAACCCCGGGGATCTATTGCTCTCTTACATCTGGAAATCTCAAGTGGATTTTAAATGAATTCCGTGATACCATAGCCAACTCTCAGCCAACACAACTAGAGGGAGTCTCGTGATATGATGGGATGTGCCTGTATTTCAGCTCTCACCCCAAAAGCCAATCAATTAGACTCTGTCCGACAGGAGACCAGAAAAGAGGAACTCCTTTCGAAATTCTCCACCAGAGGACCTGGGAAGGTGGTTCCTCTGATAAAGTGCCTAATTCAAAAGCATGAAGACTTGGATTCAGATCTCCAGTTCCCATGTAAAAAGCCAGCTGTTGTACGAATGCCTCTAACTGTAGAGATGGGTAAGTGGACACAAATGAATCCCAGGGCTATCTGCCCAGCCAGTTTACCTGAAACAGCTAGCTCCGAGCTCAGAGAGAGACTCTGTCTCAAAGTTAAGGTCATGTAATGTTATAGAGGAAGATGCCAACGTAGACAAGCAAGGGTGCCCCCCACACACAACACCGCTTTCTCCCACCCCACTTAAGGTGTGGTGACTTACACATATAATTCCATCACTTAGGAGGCTGAGGCAGAAAGACTGTAAATCTAAGGTGAGCCAGAGCTATTTAATGAGTTCTAGCTCCAGCTTATGCTACAGAGCTAGACCCTATCACATAAAAACAAGAAAAATTAATTAAAAATAAAATAACTCTGTAACAGGTCACCATTTTGTCAGGGGGTGGGGGGAGAATGTTAAGTGTCCATATGATCACAAGCTCACTTTAACTTGTGCTGTGTGCACACACACACTTGTGCAAATGTCTATGGAAGACAGGAGGGGCACCAGAACCCCTGGAGCTGGAGTTATGGGCGATAGTGAAGTGCTTGATATGGGGGTTCTCGGGAACCGGTTCTGGTCCTCTGCAAGAGCAGCAAGCACTCTTAACTGCAGAGCCGTCTCTCCAGTCCCAGCGCCATTTGCTTCTCATATCCTCATTGTGATCTATGGAGGTCTTTGTAGCCACAGCTACAGAACACACTCAGCGTCTGAGCGAAGAGATTGGTGCCAAGTTCAGGGAGGAGTAAACAGAGGAAGTGCAGTCGGGGGACATTCAAAGGACCTCACTCCATTCTAAACTTTTATAAATTCCTTCAGAGGTAAACCATCAACACTATAAAAATTACATGCGGAAGGAAACACCCTTACATGCAGGTGGTGACTTGGGTTGTTTGTTTATAAGACGACCTTTATAAAATCCTTAAGAACTGACAATCAAACACTTTATAAAATTATAAGCCTAAGGAGAAAAAGCAAGGAGAAATTCTTCAATACAGGTGCGGCTGCAAACAAAGCACTTCCTTTGAAAGGCACTTTAGAAAAATAAAAGGAATTCAAAGCACCAGTCCAGGGATTTAATGTGAATTAGCACAGACTAACTAAACCAGAGCTACAAACTGCAGGCTCTGCGGCACAAGAGATAAACACAGAATTACTAATTGACACCTGAATTAAAAGATTAAAATCAAGGCTTCCCTGCAGACACCAACACCCCCAGTTCTTATGGGTGAGATCTGAGTCACACATGTGGATTTTACAGGTAAATGTTTTCCTCTTTTAAACAAAACTCTTTTTATCGTTTTATTCTGAAGTTACAATCAAACATCCTTGAGTGTCCTTAACAAGTTTATGCATTTATTATTACGCTATGTTGCCAATACAGACCTGGGGCGCTCTGCACACACTGGAGAAGGTGCTAATCTCTCCAGAGCCCTGTGTTAGCTTCTCTAGAGTGATATACCCCACTACTAAGTGTGCGAAGCTGCTGGGCTAAATCATCTTGCTCACTCATCATAGCAAATGGTCACTTTTTAGCTGCCTTGAATCTCTAGAGTTCTCTGTGGAATTTTCCCTCCTCCCCACCCCCACCCCCACCCCCCACCCCCAGACAGAGTTTCTCTGAATAGCCCTGGCTGTCCTGGAACTCACTCTGTAGACCAGGCTGTCCTGGAACTCAGAAATCCGCCTGCCTCTGCCTCTGCCTCCTAAGTGCTGGGATTAAAGGCGTGCAATTCCAGTTTCTTTATAAAAAGAAGCTGTCAGCAATCCAGACTTCTGGTTTACCCCAGGCTTAAGCCCTCAAACCCAGTATCTATACCAGCTCTGCTTTGCATATGTTTAACACCATTCTCTGCTCTGCCAGTAGAGCCAGCTTTCCAAAGAGAGCTGTTCCATAACTGTAAAGACTTTCTGTCCCAGATCTTTAATTTGATGTTGATCCCTGACTAGAAGATGTCTTTGGCTAAGTCCACACCCATCCAACTACAACCAATGCTCCCAATATTACATTGAAAGTTCTGTGGCTCCAGGGAACTCGGCATGTAGATTAGTCCCTTATCTGGTTCTTTATCGTGTGCAGTTCTCTAGTGAGAACCAATCAATGGCTGCCTGTCCTCAGAAATAAAATATGTAGTGAGGTATTTCTTCTCAAGAGATCTAAACTTGTGCTTGCACCATCTCTCAAGTCTACGTTCTTAAGATCGGGGAGGGGGGTTGGAGGGGTAATGTGTTCTGTACTTCTGTCTCTCTGTCTCTGTCTCTTTGTCTCTCTGTGTGTTCATTCCAGAAGTCAACATTAGCTGTGTTCCCTCAACCACTCTCCAACTTTATTCTTTGAGAGAGGGTCTCCTACTGAATCTGAGGCTAATCCATTCAATTAAATGGCTGACAGAACAATAAACTTTAGGGATCAATCTGTCCTGCGCTCCCACTCTTTCCCTGCCCTGCCCCAGCACTGGAGTTAGAGGAAAGTCTTTAGGATAACTGAGGAATTTGACAACAGCGAGTGCTCAGATAAGTCAACAGGTTTTACTTAGGTACCAGGACATCCATAATCACTTACGTGCTTACCCCAAAATATGGCAGAGGGTGGCTGGAACAGTGGCTCAGGGGTGACAAGCACTTGCTACCCAGTTACGAGGACTAGAGTGAATTTCATCACCCACATAACAAACCCGACATCCCACATACACCTGCAACCTTGACTTAAAGGCAGGGCAGTGGGACAGAATGGAGGAGCCATGGGCCTTACTGGCCTCCGACTTGCCTTAGAAAGTGCAAAAGCCACGCTCAAAGGGGGAGAGACATTTCCTCCAAGTGACAAGATGAGTGTAGAGAAAGATAGTCACATGCAGTGCACACAGTCACAAAAACACATCACACACACACACACACACACACACACACAAATACTGCACTGCATGAGATAAATATTTTTAGTTCCAACATGCTAGTTTTTGGTCTACTGGGAAATTAAACATTGCATTTTCTCTTCAAGACCTCAATAATTTGCATAATTTTTAAGAATAGGTTTCAGTAAAATTAAAGGAAGGTTTTAATTAGTACTATATCCAAATTGTTATATAATGAACTCTGAAAACTTTACACACATCAGCATATGTTACACTTTCTTTAAAAAGCCACTTGTGTCATAGTGGTTCTTTTTTTTATTTGAAGAATGGATTAATGCTCATGTACTTGTTAGAAAACGACTCATAATATTAATTTCATCAAGAAATGACATCAGAATGCCAGCATTTATTAAATCAATAGTATTATTATGTTTCAACTCCATCATACTGATTTGAATTTAGCCAGTGAAATATTTATAACAAAAATTTAATGAAAAAATCTATACGCTTAACAGGGATAAGCTTTTCCATTTTATACTCACAGCTGTAAAAAGCAATTTTTATCTCCAAGTGGTACATTCAATCAAGTTTAAAAAATGATAATGAGAAACACAATGCTAGGTATGCCACCCTGATCCACAGAAGTCATAAAAGGTGATTATGTCAGGGCTATTACATGGTGAGGTCCAAAATGCCTAAGCCACAAGCATTAGGAACATCTCCCTCTGATTAACACCTGGCACCATGAAAACATTGGCAAGTAGCAAGTTATCTCCTCTTTCGTAAAACACCAAAAGGAAAAAACCAAGGGAACGAGGTGGTAGCTCAGTGGATAAGCAGCTTCTGGTGCAATATTGAAGACCTGAGTTCAAATCTCCTGACATCCTTGTAAAAATTCCAGGCATACAGCACACATCTGTAATCCCAGTGGTTAGTCTGCAACAAGTGGATCCCAGGAGCTCCCTGGAAAATGACTTCTGGGTGCAGTGAGCGGCCCTCTCTCACAAAATGAGGTGAGACTAACATTCAGTGCCACTGCTGGCCTTCACAATGGCATGCACAGGCGAATATAATAAAATGCACATGTGTATGCACTTCTGCATATGCACATAAGCACACACACACACACAAATATTCCTGGTATCCCATATGTATGCATAATTGAACATTGATTTCTGCTATTTTCTTTCTTTAGCTCACTTCCAAGAAGCCAAGGTGCCTTTAACACACCCAAGGTAACAGTCTGGAAAGAATGTGCTGAAGGGGGACAAGGATTGGGAGAGGCTGCCCTATCAGCTTCACACCCACCCTAGCCACCTTGGAAGACACAATTAACCAGATGCACCCCTTTAGCTGGATGCCCTAAATGCACCTCCACTGTTGCCATGGAAACAGGAGATAAATTCCGAACTATCTTCCAGTAGCAGCACCACCTCTCAAGGAGGAAGGAGTCAACAAGGAACAATGCCCCACTCAGGTGACTGTCTATACACCCCTTTCATGACTATAAGTCACAACTCCCCAAGGATCCAGCCTCTAGCTGACACTTGGCATGGTGAACAGACTGTAAACTGTAAGGTACCAGCCACCTGTCAGCCATTTCCAAGACTCTCCCACAGGTCACACTTGCTCCTAGTCATAAAAAATAATCCATTCCTTAGGTGACATATCTCAAACTAGATGCTATTAACTTTAGGGACCAGTTTATCCCTTCTAGAGAACTGTCCCGTGGACTGTAGGATATTTTGCCAAATCTTTGGCCCACTAGATGCCAAAGGCACAGAATACCTCACTGTGACAATCAAACATCTCCAGATTGCCCTTCAGTGTGGAAGAGAAGAGCAGTCAGATGTTTAACAAGATACCTGAAGCGTAGCTGGTCCCTTGTCTCTTTTCACAAACCTTCTCAGAATCTTTTATCTAATGCTTCTGCCTTTCCCACCAACAGTAAGTCACCAGAGTCTTACTGCCCCAAGAGACTCACAGACCATTTCTTGTACCACTGATCAAATTGATGCTCCCTCAAGATAGGGAAATCTTGTCTCTGTCCCTGTCTACACTACAAGTTCACAGCTCTTACCATCTGCCCTCCTACGGGCATCTCTCTGAAGATGCCATGTTAAAAGATGCTGGTGGGTGTAAGGGGATACTCACAAACACACCATTACTCTGAGCAGGACACGGGTTTAAGAAACAGCAATTAGGAAAGATGCACCTATAGGGACATCCTCCTGGAGATGGGGTGGTAGGTATGGGATGAGGAACTGAGGGCAGACTCCAGAGATTTGCCTGTCTCCAATGCACACACACACACACACACACACACACACACACACACATACACGGTTTCAGAATGATTCTGCCACACCCGGGTTTTTAAGTGGGTTCTATGGATACAAACTTGTGCCTGTACAACATTCACTTTACAGTAGGTTGAAGCATCCAAGCCCTGTAACTTACACTTCTTTGAAGAGGAAAGGAGAGGCATGAAGACAACTTAATATCAAACAAATGGCCTTAACCAGTCCTCGGCCACAAACCCCTTCGCTCTGTTTATGAAACGTAACAAATTCAGAAGGCAAACACAAAAGAACGGATTAGCGGCACCATGTGCCAGCATACCAAACTAGATTAGCTGCTATTGCAACTCTTTATTTACAGACTGCAAAGGTAAAAGTGCATTTAACTCCCACAGTTACCGAGGTATACTATTGAATCTGCTGAACAGCGATATGTGTCAAAGATGTCAGAAAGTGAACCATGCAAGGACACCAACAGACTAGAAATCTTACTGAACTATAGTCTCACACTGTCTTGTGATGGACCACCAGCAAGACAATGCCCCTCAATGATCCTAATCATGGGCCTGAAACAGTTCTACTGACAGCAGACACTGTAGGCAGTGTGATGTCATAGGGTGGGGACCCCATGTAAACAACTGTATTGTGGGGCATATCATAATACAGAGCACAGAATACCTGCCCATAGAATAAAAGACTGTGTTGTGGGTTTATATGCTTGCTTTCCCATATTTCATTGCTATTTTAGAGCACAGCCTTCTATTGATTAAAAGCGGGATACTGTAAAACTTATGTTACATGAGAAGCAGCCCCATGCACCTCCTGTTTACCACACATTCTGCCTGCCTGCACAAAAAGGCTGTGTCACTCGACTTCCACCATCTGGCTTCATAGAAGAACATTCTGGACTGTTCTCACAATGTCAAGACTACTAGAGAATGCCTTTCTCAGAAGACAGCTCCATTGTTAAATGGATGCGCTCAGACCGATCATACATTGTTTTCAGACAGGGTTTTAACATGTCCTAGGCTGGCTTTGAGCCTGCTGTGCTGGCCAAGTCTGGTCTAGAGCCTCCGTGCTCCACTCAAATTAGCTGAGATTACGGGTACGTCACATCACACAGTCTATGTGGTGATGGGAATCGAACCCAGGGCTTTGTGCATGTTAGGCAAGCATTCTACCAACTGAGTCATGTCCCAAACTCCCAGCTGTACTTTTGATGTACTAGGAGTCCCGATGAATTCAAAACCCATTATCCTAACCTCTGTGAGAGTCACAGATAACTGATGAGGAATTGGCCAGATTCAAGAATGAAGGCAATGAAGGTCAAACTTCCCAAACAGATCAGAGGTAGGAGGATGAGGGGGGTGGTTGAATGGGGAAAGCATTTGTGTGGGAAACATGAGGACCTGAGTTCTAACCCTCAAAGGCTACCAAAACCAAAACCAAAACCAAAAAAAAAAAAANAAAAAAAAAAAAAAACAAAAACAAAAAACAAAAACTTAGCAAAGTCTCAATGCCATTATAATCCAAATCTTGGCAAGGCAGGGACAAATGGAGACCTGGGGCTCACTGACCACCTCAGCTAGCTGAATTGGTGAGGTCCATGTTCAGTGTAAGACCATGCCCCTAAAACTAATGGGAAGAGCAACTAAGAAACTAACAAAGCGTTGACCTCTGACCTACACACACACACACACACACACACACACGCACATGCACACACACACATACACACACACACACACGTGCACTCACACACAAAGCTGCTTATTTAGGGCTTACTATTAATTAGGTTTGTTATTGCCATGTGTGCGTGTGCAAATTAATATGCAGAGGGAATACAGGAGAGGTTTTAAAACTTAAGAAAATGACACACTAGACTAGACGTGAGTCACTGAAGGTAAGACTGAGCTCTCTCAGCGGGAGTCAAGCCCTTGACATTTCAAGAGCATGATTGGTAAGATTTCCTAGAATGTGGTTTCTGTTTCTATGGAGCAGAGATGCTTTCTTAATTTCAATTCAACCCTGACATCCTTCTCCTGCCTCTCCCACCAAAGGGCTGGGACTGCAGGCACTTGCTACCACATCATGTATATGCACTGCTGGAGATGAAACCCAGGGTTCTGTGCACGTTAGACAAGCACGGCCTAACTGAGCTGTATCAACAACCCTATGCCTCTCTGTATATCATTTTTCAGGAATAAGTTACAACCAGAATAGAAACTGTTGCGCTAAATGTTTTGTAAACAATGAAATCCCTTCAAGCAAGTTTTTAGGGAGAAATCCTTAGTTATTTTCCAATAAAATACAGTTTCTAATATCCCTTGTTTTTCATTTTAACGTGGGACATTAACTACTCCTCTTTCAATTGAGCTTACATTTTGAGGATTATCTCTATTTTCAAAAAAAAAAAAAAAAAAAAGGTCAGTGAGAATTAATTCCTTCAAACTGGGGCAACTCAAAGTGCTTCTGCATTTTGCCTCAGATCCAGGTGAGGAAGGGCAGAAAGCCTAATGGTGAGCTTCTTGGGGTGTTGTTTCTGCTCGTGTTCCAGCAAACAGTGACTGACTGCATGAGGAGACACAGAGCGCATGAACGCATCGACCAAAGAACGGGGCCGGCTGCACGGAATGAGAGCCACTGTACCGACATGCCTACTTTATCTAAAGTGTAAAAATAATAAAAAGAATTGCCTGAAAAGACTGTTCGTCTGTCTCATAACGGCAGAACACCATGGCAATTTTCTGTAACGACATGCAGCCCGGATGAGTCACCGCTCAATGACAGAAACAGAAGTAGAGCCCTGCTCCCTGATAAACACTGGTGACAGTGGGGGACAGAGATGTGGTTATATATATATATCATCACTATCATGTGTCTGTGACAACTGACCAGAGCTGGAGGGAAGGCTCAGTTGGTAAAATTCTTGTTGTGCAAGGAGAAGGACATGAGATCCCTGACACCCATGTGTAAAGTCAGACCATGGGCATGCAATCCCAGCACGTAGGAGGCAGACATAGAAAGATGGCTTCAGCTTGTTGGTCGGCCAATCTGGCCAAATTAGTGAGTTCGGGGTTTAGTGATAAATACTGTCTCAAAAAATAAGGGGTCGGGCAGCTGAGGAAGGTACCCAGTGTTGACTTTTGTCCTCAAAACATACTAGAACACATATGCACACATGTACCCATGTGCACATTTATACATACATATACCACACACACCACAAAAAAAGGAAGTACAGGAGCAGGGCTGTCAGTCTTACAGAGATGTGCAAATGAATACTGCAGGGACTCTTAAAAATATATTTGAGAGAGAAAGAAATATGAAGCAAGAGCAAAGACACTCTTACCCTCACCACACATGTCCCTGTAATTCCTCTGATCAGAATCACCTCTGTGTGTTCAGTAGAGGGACACAGTAGAGCTTGTTTTTATACAGTCACTAAGTGTGACATGTGGTGGGATGGGGTAGAAGCGTTGATCTCCAGCAGGTTCCCATCTACTGGAACCCAGGAATAGGACACTCAGGTGCAAAGAGAATCTTCACAAATGTAATTAAGCTGCACTCATTTGGAGTTAGCATTAGTGCTAATCAAATGGCCGGTGTCTGTATCAGTACATGGAAATGTGGACAGACAGACACAAAGAGACAACTAAGGTCATGTGAACATGGGAAGGTAGAGGCAAAAGCAGACTGTCATCATTACAAACCAAGGGACTTCAGGTTCAACAGGTGGCTCCAGAAGATGGACAGACCGCCGAACACATTTCTCTTTGGGTGGATTCTGAATCCACGCACAACCTGATTAAAATTACGTTATCTAATTAAACTTGATTTAAATGAATTTAAACCTACAGATGTGTAAGAGACCATGTTGTCTAGACTTATGCTGTCTAGAACTCACTGGGTCCATGGCAATTTGTTACAGTAGCCTTAGGAAACAAACTTCCCAAGACTTACAAATTACAAATTAAATACAGACCTCTTGCAAGTAAGATTAGCTTGTCCTTTACTCTTCCGTGAAGTGTAATCAAATTTATGGAAGTATCTTGCACATGCTAAGAACACAGATACTCATTGCAACCAGCTTTTATTGTGAGGTGCCTACCACCCCCATCCATACTCCTGCCTTGTGCTAACCCTAAAGTAGTATTAACTACCAACTCTTACAGTGACGCTTAGCTACAGCAAAATGTTGAATAAGGTGATAATTCGGAGAAGGTAAATTATCAAAAAATAGTCTGAATTCTCATAGGATGAATTGAAGGTAAGGAAAGAAGATGATTATATTTTAGAAAATATAGACCAACTTAAATTAAATCCTGGAATCAGGGCAACAAGACATAATGGTCTTTTGCAGGGAGTAGCTGTTCAATAAATGTTTAATGAATCAGTTCCTTTTTTAATTAAAAACAGATCAAGATTATTAATGTTTCTGCCTTTCAAGTCTTAATGTTCACAATTCTAAGTACAGTTATATGTTCAATTAATCTATAAATATATTAACTCAGAATTTTTAAATCTAGTGAGTTAAATGTATGTGGTCCATTCAAGAATCTGTTCATTTATTTGACAAATAGTTATTAAGTGGTAGGAATTATGTTTCCAGCCATGTACAAAACATACAGCCCCTTTCTTCCTGGAGTTTCACGTTAGGCACAGAACCACAGAAATGACTCCGTATCATTGTGGCACAGGGGCTGCCACAGAAACTGGTCATGGAACCTTGTTAAGGCTGGGGACCCAGGCCAAGAGTCCGGATACAGAATTCTTTAGAGGATTTAAATTTTCAATTGGAAGATGAGTACTAATTTGACAGAGAGAATAACACTGATACAAAGGGAATTAGAAGAACATAAAAGACCTGCTTGGTGGTACCCCTGGACTCCAAGGAGGCTCCGACCGACCGCAAGCGCCATACTAGACTTGACAGGCCTTGGAGACAGGAGGCAGCAGTGTTTAGCATAAAACCCTCAACAACAAAGAGTTCTGAAAGCCACAACTGCCAACTAAGGTGTCTGCCAAAACCCACCTCAACTTTATGTCCTAAACAGGAAGTCTACCTGCAGTGAGAGGAGTTTGTTTTGGTTGTAAGAGATGCGCCCAGCTCCACAGCCAGCACCGAGGTGTGGGGAAAATGAAAACAGCTGACAGAACAAGGACCTGATTTAACCAGTTCAGCAAACCCAGAGCGGAGCAGAAAGGCCCAGAGTTATCCCTGTCAGCAGTGTGAACTCTTCACCAGCTGCCTGCATAAGCAAAGGCCAGCAAGGTCTCACCAAGTGTGGACAGTGCGAGCCCACCCTGGGAGACCCAACACCCTCTCCCTAGCCTCTCAGAACAAGCAAGAAGGCAATGCCAAGCTGGCCAAGTGACTTTAAAAGCGTGAAGAGTTTGACGGTCCACTGCTGTTGAAATATGCTTGCTACTCCAGTCACTGCTGTAGGAGGATCTGGCAGAAGCCTGGTATGTAGTAGACACTTCAGAAAAAGTCTCGTCAGCCATTGAGAAAACTGAGGCTAAAAAAATATACCAATCTCTTCGCCACTAGCTAGGTTGGAGCTGGAGTGAGCTCACTCTCTCTCTCCTCCTCTCCTCTCCTCTCCTCTCCTCTCCTCTCCTCTCC
>NC_034605.1:7615935-7630702 GCF_900095145.1 Mus pahari | reverse complement strand
CTCTCTCTCTCTCTCTCTCTCTCTCTCTCTCTCTCTCTCTCTCTCTCTCTGTGTGTGTGTGTGTGTGTGTGTGTGTGTGTGTCCCCACAGCATTCTCTATTTCTCTACCTCCCAAGTGCTAAGATTACAAGTGTGTGCTGAGTGTCCCCCTTTTCCCATGGGTCCTAAGGAACTCAAACTCAGGTTCTCATGCTGGTTACACAAATGCTTTACACACACTATACACTGTCACCACGGTTCCTGTTTTCAATCCCTTCAACAACACAAAAACACAAACGAGTACAACTGGACAGTGTAGTTTCTGTTCTTGCTTCAGTAGGGAAGATGAAGATAAAAATGGGGTTTTCATCATGGAGAAGAATAAACAAAAATCTTTTAACCAACCATCTATAATAGGAATATTTATGGAAAATCATTTTAAAATAGTAATGGGGAGCAGACACAATTTTCTGAGTTTAAAATGGAAATGGGAAAAGCAGGCAATTTCCTAACTATGGTACAAGCTTTGCTAGACAGTAGTTTTCCTTTTCTTCTCTCAAACTTGTAGGTGAGACGTATATGTGCAGAATATGTATGTGTGTACTAAATGTGGGTGTGTGTGTGCCCATGTGTGTGCATGCAGACACATTGATGCGGGAAGACATCTTCAGATGTCAGCCGAGACAATGTCTGTTGCTCATGAGACAATGTCTGTTGCTCACGGTGCCGCCTGCCAGGTCAACTGGCCCACGAGTTTCCTGAAATTCCCCTATCTCTGCCTCCCGTTTCATCCCACCCTAAGAGTATTGCATTTACACATTCAACTTTTACATGGATGCTGGAGATTCGAACTCAGGACCTCATGCACCTGTGCCCGGCAAGAGCATTCCCCACTGACATTTCAACAACTCTTCAACAGTTTAGTTTACATTTGAAAAAGATGGAGAAGGAGAAAGAGAAATGGATCATATTCGTCACTCACCTTAAATACTTCCATTGGAAGAGGGGACTCTGCAGCAAGAATTAGGGCTTTTTCCAGAGCACATTTCCATTCGAAAGGCAACTTCAGATCATAAAGTTCTGTATCAAGGGCAAGCCACAAAGAAGTTAGGGACTGTAGCTCTGTTAGTTGGTTCTTTAAATTTTACCTTCCCACAGTTTTCAGCAGTGTCAGTCGCTCACACTGCCCCTTAAGCAGCCACCTGCTAAAGGGATTCTCGGAAATTAAAGAGCTGCTATCAGAAATGGAGAATACTTAACAGGGCTCTTCCACAGGGGACATTTGTATGCATCCTACTGACCTTCTGTGCATAATTTAATGGCATTAATCACATTAGCAAGACTTTCCAGCATCTCTAGCCACGGTTCTACGTATCACCTAACACGTCCGCCCACTGATGGAGAACCCATTCTCTGATAAATGTCTAACCTCTGAATGGCTCTTGTCCGGCACCTACAGTTATTGTAACACATTTCCCACTAAGTCTCTAAGCTCACATATGCTAAAAAAAAAAAAAAAAAAAATGGTCAGAAAAATTATTAAAAGCTAAATTAAAATATACAAACCAAGATTTATATTTATACTTGAAATGTTCCTACCACATGTCGACTATATTTCCCCCTAGGCACTGGGGAAGAGGGGAGATTTACACACAAAGGTTATACAGTCTGCATGCAAAATTAAAAGAAGAAGAAAAAGTTGAGCAGTTTTCACGTGTTGCTGAAACGGTAGCGGGATTTTATGGCCTGATCACAACAGATTTAAGACCTTATCAAACTGGGATTTGTGGAGGCTCTTGCTGGAAGTAGATGTGTTTATATCATCCCTCTATCAACCCCAGCTGCCTCAGACAGACTGTTAGAATATGAATATGAATTTAAGTACACTTAAAAGGCAACATTAAACCTTTGGGCTATATTTTTAATTTCTTACATGCCTGCTTTTGAGCAAGAAGACATATATTTGGATCCCTGCGGCTTCTAACCTCACCTTGAGCTTGAAGCTCCTTTATGTTAGCAGTTTATTTAGGGTTTTTTCTTGGGGGGAGGGTGTAATTATAGTTGGTGAAAGGTCTTCCCAGACTTAGCTAAGTTACCAACACACTGTCTCCTGCTGTTGTACAGAGGCTGATTTCAGATATAGTGCCTTCTATTTGTCTAATCGTTTTTCTAGCCTTTCACCTAGTACTTTCTATCTCTAGCATACTTTTTCCCTAATCTGGCACTTTTTTATGAGACAAAAATGCATGTGATTTTCCCCAGCAATGGTCCCCTCTCCTTCATGCTAGACACTCAAACTATGAGCTCACGAAAATACTTCCTTCTTCGAGTTGCTTTTGTTGAGTATTTCGTCATAGCAATGAGAAAAGTGAAATCTAAACCCATGGCAAGGCCCTCTCTTTTCTGCAAAACTAAATCCAGTTGGGGCAGGCGGCTCTACTGCCCGTGACGACCGAACACCTCCGAGGTGCAATACACAGAGAACAATGTCCCCTGTGTGTGTTTCAGGAGACAGAGACACCCTGGGTACACCAGCGAATTTATGAACAATAAACAGCTCCATTAAAAGGACATAAAACATGTTCTCAAAGTGGCCTGCACTGCAGGGAATTTAAAACTGTTCATCTGACTCCATTTACCGGTCGTGGGAAGTCATAAACAATTAAAAAGATAGTCCTCACCCATCTGTAACCAGGAGCCTGCAGAAAAGTGAAGGGACCTCCCTTTATGCAAAAGTTTGGCAAGCTCTGGTAGAGAGTGCTGCAGAAAGCAACCATATTACCATAAATAAACAAATAAATAAATGGTTGGTCCCCTTTCCATGGGTCTACCTATCACAATGAATCTTTTTCCTCCTTCACTACCAGGTCCACCGAAAAGAAGACCAGAGAGGAGATATGGGCCAATGGTTATTTATTAAGAGATAAGAAATCTGAGGAAATGTTATGAACTCAATCTGTGTCCTCCTGAATGCCTATATAAAACCTCAAATCTCCAGTGTGACATCTGGTGGTGATGAGAATAAGAGGGACCTGCTGGGATGGCCCATTAAAGGAAATTGGTGTGCGTGCTCTAATGAACTCTGTCAAGAGCCAGCTAGATGGTGGCCACTTGAAAGCCAAGAAAGGAGCCTTCACCAAACCCTCAGACGGGTGGGCACTCTTGTTTCAGCTTTCCACACTGTAGAATCATGATAAAATACACGTCAACTGTTTAAGCAACCCAGACTGTAGTGTTTTCGCTTTGGCAAACACCAACTCTTTAGAGAACAGAAACAGTTTAAGCAAGAAACATTTCAGTTCTATTCAGAAATTTCCTGATTCCAGGATCTATCTAGTTTTTTGTTTTTGTTTTTGTTTTGTTTTGTCTAATTTTTGAAAGGTGGATTTCTTTTTAAAAGAAATTAACGTGGGAGAGGTCAGAAAAAAAAGGACTGGAGAGAAAAGGCCAGAATTTTGTTTCCTTGGCTTCTGTGAGTTCCAAACACCTAGCATGACTTCTAAACAACCACAGACAAAAAAAGCAAGAGGGGTTACTCAACCTACCCCTGACTTCATGAAATTCTTGAAAAAGTGAAAGCTAGCCACAATACTGGACTTAGTTTAAACTGGATGTCAATCATTGGATGCATCCAACATGCTCAGCTCAGCACAATGGCAGAAGTGCTCCCACACTGCAGGGTGGGATGCCTTCACTGGCTTTCAGGTACAAGAGTCCAGCCAGGCAAGGAATGCCCCACAAGGCTATCCTCAGACGTGGTCAGTAGAAAACCCAATACATCTCCTAGAGCGCCCAGCAAATAACGTCTCAGCCACTTCTCTTACCTTTTTCTAGTCTCTCTGTTCAGGGAAGGAAATGGCCTTTAAAAGGTAAAAGTCGGAGAGTGGGGATTATTTACAGCGCTGGGGATGCATTAGTGAGATGCATGGCAAAGGGAATCTCACCTTCCACAGCCCCCTCACAACAGACACACAGGCTATGGAATTTCCCACAATGCCTTTCACCTCTGCAACTCCACTCTTCTCCCTCGGATCTTGATGCTGGGTAATTTTGTATTGGTTTAGTAGTGTCTGGGAATAAGAGAATCAGCTTAATACTGTCTATACTCTCTGAAATTTTATTCACAATGTCATTTCAGTTCAGAAAATGGTGCTGTCATGTAAGTAGCACAGGGTACCCTGGGATTTGAAATTAATTTACACAAATCTTAATATATCGGGTTCTGTTCCCAAGTGAAAATTTGCGGTAATAATTGCCTCTTTTCTCAGGGGGAACTGTCTCACTGAATGAGGTAACAGAATCCAGTTTTCATCTTGTAACTACTGTAACTAAGTGACATTTTGCCTTTTGCTTTCTCTCTCCCCTGTACAAGCATCCATGCTAACACTTTAACAGTTGGGGAAATGAACTTTTGACAAATCACTTTTCCTGTCTTTAGACAAACTCATAAAGTCTTCTGTGAAATCTACATTATGTCCAGAGACATAAGGACAGATAGCACAATTTATTCGTGCTTTGTAAAGATGGATAGAGACATCTTGAAGCTCAGAAACGCTCAGAAGCAAATATTTCTTAAAGGGAGATTTTTTTTTTCCATTCAAGCATTGAAGGTGTAGTCCCGGATTTCATAGGAAGGAGAGAAAAAAGAAGATCAAAGAGCATAAGAAGCGACTGGAAATTCTTTGCTTTACTATAAATCCTTGCACTGGCAAGGATAAGTTCCTTGTAGAATTTATAAAGCAATTAGGCACTGGGCTGAGATTTACACAACCTCACAAGTAAATTTCTCCTGCCAGGTTATGAATCCCCAGGCAAACCCAACCTCAGACTTTTCTCACAGCAGGGGCAGGACCTTTGTTTGTTACTACACCAAATGCTTTATAAGGTATAAAAGGATTTCTCAGCTGCATCTTAGGATGTGGACAGCAACAATACAGCTACTATAAAATACGAAGTTATACGTCCACGCGCCTGTCAGATTTAACATGGATGCAAATACATGGAGTCCAGCACCAGGAAATGTCCCACAGTCAAAGCCCCTGAGTGACGGGTAAGGTAAACAGAACTTGTCACTTCGGAGTACACAAGGTTCACACTGGCAACCAACAGAGGAGCAATCTGAATGACGCTGAGAACTAATTACTCACTCTAAATACACCTATAAGGCTGACCACAAAATAAAAATCTGTCAGGAGGAAATATTTCTCCCTTGGCATGCTTAAACACATGAACAAGGTGACATTTTTGTTCTGAGGTTTTTCACTCAAAGGTAGGTAATGGTAAGAGGTCAGCAGAGGCAGTAAGAAGTGTGGGGCCTAGGACCTGGGGATACCATAGCAACACACAGGCTGATCCCTATGAGCTGGGGGACCAGTACATGGTCACAACAGCAACTTCAATGGCTGTAGAGAGAGACCTGCACCAAACAGGCACCACATTTTTTGGAATCAAAATTAGCAACATAACAGACGTAAATGTAGAATCTCATAGAATATAATGAATATTTACAAATGGTTATCCTATAAATGGAAGTTTTGTTTTGTTTTGTTTTGTTTTTTGACTAGTCAGATCTATCGGAGGGCTGAACACACTGTTCTATCCCATTGGGCCTATGAGAAACCATTTGGCAGTACCCCGAAAGCTACCTACGATTGATCACTTGTTTGACAGGGAAAAAGAACAAATTTACTCTTCTATTTCTGTTTCCTTTACTATATAATGATGAGCAAGTGATATGAAATTTTGATGGATGGATGGATGGATGGATGTAAAACAGATGATAGACAGACAGACAGACACATAGATACATAGGTGATACATACATACATGTGAATGGTTGGTGCATGGTTGTGTGAGTAAGTGGATGAGAAGGCGGCAGGTTGATGCACGGTATTATGGATGAATCTGGGCAAGTGAATGGATAGAGATGGATAGAGAGCAAGTGACTGTGTGTAAGTGTTTAGTGGGAGGGTGTTAAGTGAATAAGTGTTACGTGGGAGGGTGGGGAACAGGATGAATGTGGGTAGGCAGTGGGTACAGATGAACTGACACAAAGGAAGGAGAAAGGAAGACAGAAGAGGAATGCATGTTAGAAGACAGATTGCACAAATGGATACATTGCTGCACACTGCATAGCTGCATACATGGGTGGACAGAAGAAGGGGTAGACGGGTGACACAGAAAACAAGCAGCCAGAAAGATGGGCATGCAAACAAAGATTGTGGAATATGCTTCCAAGATCACAGTCCCTAGGGATGGGGGAAACTATGCTAAATCCCAGCTGATCACCCCTTCCTTTCATTTCTGAGCCAGTGACACCAGCGGAATCAGACCTGCTGCTTGAGTTGACTGATGCTGTCATCAACCTTGAGTTCTCCTTTGAGAATGCTTCAGATCAATATCTTGGATTTTATTTTCTACCCTAAAGACTCTGACATTGACACACTTAAGCTCCACATACTGGCATGTAAAAGACGCACGAGCAGGTGGGTCCCGAGACACACCCACAGGAGTTTGACATCTCTATCACAAGCACGTCACAGAGGGGAAAAAAATGCCGCCTCTCACCTGAAGGTGGATCCATTCTGTATTTATTTTCTTGACACCAACCAATTGGCCGAAGTCTGTAATCCAAGTAAAATAACCACCGGTCATAGGATTCGGTGTTCTCCAGTCCCACATAGCGAAGGCGTAATCTTCCTCCGACATTCTCAATCACACTAACTGCCCAGTACTGAAAGGGGTTCTGGGAGTCCTGCAGCTCTATTAAGGAATCAACTGTAATGAGGTCTATGGGGCCTTTCCCTCGCAGAGGCTGTTCAAACAGAAGCAAAACTCCGTATTTTAAACTTGATTTTTTAAGGTTCTCATGGAAACAGATGACAGCAGAAGATAATCATTTTTTTTCCTCACACCATCATCCAAGCGATTTCCAAACATTCTGATATCACCTCAACCCCATCCCCTGCACAGCTGTCACCCCCAAACCCCTTTCCTCCTCCACACCCGTCCATAAACCAACACCATTTCCAACAGCAAAAATCACAATCGAATAGAAAGCAACAGATTATGCCATTGTTTTAATCAAACAAATTAACCTTCCCAAATAAAATTGCATTTATTAGAGATTAGCACATGTTTTTAGTAAAATTATTCTCAGATGCACCAGAGCAAGAACAACTGATAACAAAATGTCTAGTTTTCTGTTCAAATTGACAGATATATCTAATGTAGGGCTGTAAACTTATACCACAACTTCTTAAGAGGTCACCTTTCATCTAACAGCAGCCAGAACCCTGTCATATACAGATTAAATGAATGCTTGCAGACGTATGTGCAGGTGACACATCTGAAACACATTTGTGCAAGTATGGAGGCCAGAGGGCAATCTTAAGTGCTGCTCCTTGGTCACTGTTTATCTTTTTTTGAGAGGGACGGGGTCTCTCTCTAGCCTGGGACTCAGGATTAAGCGAGGCTGGCTAGTCAGTGAATCCCAGGCATCTGCCTGCCTCTGCTTCCCCAGTGCTGGGATTATAAGGGCAGACATTGTTTTTTTTTTCTTTTTCACATTTGGCTATATTAAGTTTTTTTACTGCTTAACTTGGGCATTGGTTTGGAAATCCTTTAAGTACTGCCCCTTCTGAGTAAACTTTTCTCGGCATATGAGGAGTATCTCTCTAGCTGGCTACTTAGGTAAATATGTTTAACAATTAACATGGTAAGGCAACTCTTACTATTGCAGTCTTTTAACCCAATGGTTGAAAACAGCCATTAAGATAAACATATCAGGAAAAATCAACATAAAACATTTGTTTACACCATATCACATAGCAGCTGTCATAAGTATTAATATCATTGCCAAGGAAGAAAATGAAGGTTAATAATAATAATAATAACAACAACAATAGTAACAATAATGAAAATCCATATCTTATCCCTAACAACAACACCATTAATAACAATAATGTAAATCCGCATCTTAGCCCCAGTCATTCATTTATGATTCACCTTTCCAGGGTACCCTTAGGACAGAGTTGGTAATTTAATAATTACATATGACATATTGCCTTTGTCTTCCTGTTCGAGTACATATTAGAATTGTTAACGTTTCATTATCACACTTTCAGACAAACCATCAAGATTTGGTGTTAAACGCTTCTGTTCCTATGCCTAAAATCTGCCTGAGCCACACTTTAATACAGTCAGTGGTATCTCCTCTTGTTTTATAGCGATTGCTAATCAATAGTCTTGGGTAGCACATATGTGAGAGATGATGGAGTTATTACGCACTCGAGATGAGCAATGAATGGTGCTACTTACTAATGGGCTCCAGGAGACTACAGTAAGCACTTAAATATGCTTACTCATCACCTGCCAACCAAGTTACCCCACAGGGCAAGGCTTGAGGGTGATGGGAAGACATTCTGGTACATTGTTTTAAAATGAACTCAAACAGAGAAAACTTCCCAATTATTGACTCTAATACAGGAAATCATCAGCCGATCGCACTCAAATCCATCACCTATGGAATTCAGTTAATAAACAGGAAGTTATGCTGTGAGAATAAAAACATCTGTGTCCACATGTATCCGCAGAAGGATATGCGCGAAGGTGCCACTAGACATCGGAGGACGGGGCTGCTTGAGGGCTATAATAGATGAATAATAGCAATACGTACACCTTCCAGAAGGCTTGCAGGGGCTGTCCGAGAACCAGTCAATTCACGGATGAGGAAGTCCGTCCAGTCCGTATACTTCTCCTTGATAGCTGGCGAGGGAAGGGAGAAAAACAAACACCTCAGCACATCACTGGCAAATCAAACACACAAAACTCATCGCAGGCTTCTGTACGTTGATGTTTCTTCAGTATTTGTTTTTTTCTGAATTTCACACCTGATGATTAAGTGAAGATAATGAAATTATAGCCACAGACTTGTTATCTAGTACAGGCTTCCTAGCCACCATGCGCCTGGGCATCTGGAGAGGGAGAGGCTATGGCCCTGAGTGAGGGCCTGCAACTGCTTTGACACCTGTCTCAAACAACAATGAAGACATGGCAGCAGTTTGGAAAATTTGCAAAGAAAACCTCAGAGCGACATTGCTCAGTGGGAAAGCACAGCTAAGTCCTCAACTACAGAACAGGCTTAGAAGGTAGGAGGAAAGTGGGTGGGGCTCAAGGAAGAAGAAACAGTGTATGGTAATGAGGGTGACAGCATGGCTTGAAGAAGGGGTGGGGAGAGGCAGGGCGAGCATACATCACTGAAAAGTGGTGTTCGGTGGACAGCTAAAAACACCAGCCCAGACACTTCATATACTGGAGGTCCCCGCGTGAGAGCAATCATACAAGACTACAGACGTCTGAGTGAAAACAAAGATTGTAAAATGGGAAAAACAGGTGCCTCTGTGTCGAGGCACAAAAGCGTAGACTGGAAAACAAGGAGGGCACTGGAGATGGCATCTGAAAAAGGCAGACAGCACTTCGGGGGCGGGGGGTGGGGGTGGGGTTCGTTCTGTACAGCGCTTGTCGTGAACGCATGAGGACTTGAGTTGCTTCTCCAGAGGAGGAGGGGGAAAGGAAGAACTGGAAAGGGAGGGGAGGGGAGGGGAGGGGAGTCAGGTGTGGTACCAAGTGCTAGCCGGCCTGGCACTGGGAGTGAGGGTTGCTGCTCTTCCTGAGGACCACAGGGAGGCTCCCAGCACCCATACCAGGCTGTTCAGAAGTGAGCTCCAGTTCCAGGGATTCTAACAACCTCTTTTGCCCTATCTGCCCTTGCACACCTAGGTGCTTGCGTGCGCACACACGCACACACACGCACGCGCACATGCATGCACACATACATACATGTACACACAAATAAAATATTTTTTAAAGTTTCAAGTCTTAACAAAACTGGTATCAGAATGGCTCTCATCAGCAACCCCATCTTTAACCATCGTAAACATGCATTTCGTGTACCGGTCACCCAGAACCTATCAAGTCCCGAATAAAAACCAGCACCATGACGCCCTCCTACAGAGATGCAAAACAAAGTTTTGTAACCCACAGCAATATACCAGGCCTGCCTCTTACTCCTTTTCCTCCTAGGCTCCCCATGCCCCATTTAGGATACAATTTTCCTTATTTTAAAATGCGTACATATGGAAATACATATATTGATATGTGGAGGGAAAGCTATGTCCGTGAGTTCTGTTGCCATTGGTAGAAAATATCATAATCACTTTTTTCAATGCTATAGCAGTTCTTTTTAAAATAATTTGTTTCTTTCTTCTTTTTTTTTTCTTTTTCTTTCTCACAGTGATGAAGGCTTAAACTCAGAGCCTTAGAAATACTCGGCCACTAAGCTACCTCCCCAGTCGACTACGCCATTAGCCTGTCTACATGGCTAAGGTTACTGAGCCGAAGGGTAAGGACACACGCAGTAAATTAACTGACACTTGCTCCTGCCTACTGCTTTGTACACAAAGCCCTCCCGTTTCCGCAGTATTTCCTCTGCGGAGACGAGGCTCCTCTTAACTTATTCTTGCTCCTACAGTAGAAGAGAAGACAATCAGCTGCGAGCCTCCAAGCTCTCAGACCCTGCAATTTTTCATAAATGGATGAAGCTGTCCTAGGCAGGGGAAACAGCAGGAGAGCACCTATCTATTCAAAAATGCCAAGATTGGGACAACATATACAAGTGTATTTGGAAAACACGGATTTTGCAGCATATCGTAACACAAATACTGTAATAAGGGGCCCCCGCGCTTCACAGAATTTTTGTCTACATACAAAAGGAGACCATTCATTTTCCTCTTCAGGGCTATTGCTGATAAACATGTAGTCCAAGTTATCATTTATGGTAAAATTCTCAAGTATATGAGCATATCGTGAAGACAAAGACAACTGTGGGATTTAAATTGTCCTGAGTACTAGAGAAGGGGTAGCCATGGAAATAGTGCTGATATTTGCCTCTGGTAAGGCCTGGGGTACTGGGATCTTCTGACTGTCCCTTAGCGTGTTTCCATGGAACACTAGGAAGGGACCTGGCGTCTCCCAGAAAGCGAACAATAGGCAGATCTATAGCATGCAGAGATGCGCTGACCACCTTCTCTTAAAAACAGCTGTGAGACAGGCCTCAGAAATTTGGTGCATTTTAAGAGAACTATTTCAGTCACTATTTAGCCTTCAGCGCTCTAAAGTCTCAAACAGATGACAAGTCTGTCCTAGCAAACACCACCATTGGTGGACATGGATCCTGAAGAACAACAGGGGTTGTCCTCTGGCCACCACAGGTATGGGCACACTCATCCTAAACACACACAAGCACATGCAAAATGAGAAGGCAATCAAACAAACAAATAGGTCCCTAAAATAAAACGAAGTACAACAAATTTACAAATCTCACTCAACTGGACATGCATTAAGCAATTTCTTATTTGGATACATTCTGGAACAACTCAAGTGTCCTGGGGAAATCATTTAGAATAAATTGACACAGAAGTTGATTGACAGAGCCTATTGCTCACAATGAACCTATTTTCCTTTAAACAGTGGGGGGGTAGATTCTTTTTTTTTTTTTTTTCCCGAGAATAATTAGAATTCTGCACAACCTGGAAAGACCCAGTATCCCACAGAAACAGTAATGGTCTTTTTCTTCCTAGTGGATTCCTGGGAAAAAAACCAAGCACAATCTGCATGCCCAGCCTCTGCCCAGAGGGGCGGTCTCAACCCTAACCATGATCTTCTCTCATGCCCTGAGCACCCCTAGAGATACGTGGAACCGAGGCACGCTCTTCACACATGCTTCTACCACTCACCTCGGCTTCTTCAACTCTTGAGCTAGTACAGGACTCTGCCTAACCAAACGTCTAACAGCCAGGCCAATTCTTTAATCCCAAACAATCAGTTTCTAAAGCCTGTTTGACCAGGTTATTATATCCTAATCTAAAGTAAATGTTATTAACTGGCTATCCGTGACAAGCTTCATGGCGTTCATAAGCTTATAAACTTGAATGTAAGGCTGGGTGGGTGCATTCAGACAATGTGTCGTGTGTTTGTGTACATGTGTGTGTCCATACAAGTATGTGTGTGTGTCTCTCTGTGCGTCTGTGTGTATTTGTGTGTGTGCATGCATTCATTTGTGTGTGTGTATGTGGAGAGAGAGAGAGAGAGAGAGAGAGAGAGAGAGAGAGAGAGAGCGAGCGAGCATTTCCTCTTAGTTGGCATCAGGCTTCATCCTTTACTTCTCTCAGCATAAGATTCCTAAGAAAGCTCTCACTCCTCGGGAGCCCATTGTTGAGGTTGAGGGCCTCAGATGCCTCTTTTATTTTATCTTTTGAAACATGCTCATGTAGCCCAGGCTGGCTTTGCCTTCCTTATGCAGCCAAGAACTGCCTTTGACTTCTGACTCTCCTCTACCATCCCCTGTCCCCTGTCCCCTGTCCCCTGTCCCCTGTGTGTGTTCTCATCCCAAGCTTATGCAGTGCTCAGGGGAGAACCCAAGGCTTCCTGTATCCTACATAGAAAAGAACTCTACCCATTGAACTACATCCCTAGCTCTGGACTCTATCTCTACTTTTTTTCCTCTCAATAAGTAAACAGGAAATTTCAAGTGAGTAAATCCCTATGGTCCTGTCCTCTTCGACCCTTAAAACAAAGCAAAAGTTTGGCCATAGTGTGTCAGGAAGTGCATACGATGGGGTAAGGCTCACAAAAGGCCTAGAATGTGCAAAGGAATTCGCCGCTCTGCTGCTGCCACGAAGTCATGTTTAACGCTCACGGTAAGTTCTGCCTGCTTAATCATATAAGCAGAATTCATGTGCACTCACACATGTGGACCACTAGGAAAGGCCAGCTGTAATGAGAGCCTAGGTTCTGCCTGCTTGATCATATAAGCAGAATTCATGTGCACTCACACATGTGGACCACTAGGAAAGGCCAGCTGTAATGAGAGCCTGAACAAGTTCCCTAGGCTTTCTTCTGTCAATTTCAGACTGAATTATGTTTGGGGAAAAAAAGAGAGAGAGAGGCTTTTCCACTAACAATTAGTTTTCAGCAATGAAATGTAACAGATATTAATTGATGCTTTTCTTCTCGTTAGCACTAAGACCAGACCAGATGAGATTCACAGATAACAAACAAAAACTCAGCCGCAGAAGCAGCAATTCGTCAGCTTCTGTGGAAGAAAACATTCCCGCCAGATGAGGGGAGGGGAACACATTTCCCAATCACTGTGCAACTATTATTTCTTCAGCCCAGGGAAGATGGGGCAATTTGAGCTTTAAAAGACCAAAACAAAAATAAAAGAATGCAATAGGTCCCTATATACACATTGTCTCTAAGTACAACCTAACATCCACTTGTCCAAGAATCATAAGCAACCGAATCTGGAGATGGCTACAGCTAAGGCCAGTGTCTGAGGCTAACACTACTGCTATCTGAGACCAGCTGATCCTTTTGTTGTTGGCAGGAAGCTGTTCTATGCACTGCATACACTTAGCAGTATCCTGAGACTCTCCCATTAATGCCAGGAATACCTCCCTCTGTTGTGACAACATAACTCGTTCCCAGAAATTTTCAAAGGTAACTAGGTGGCAAATCTTCCCCAATTGGAAAGCAATGGTTCAGACAGAGCACTTGGGAAATAGCTTCAAACATATATATTAACATAACAGCCCAACGGCTCTCCAGCCAAATAGCACAACTTTATTAAAGCCTTAGAAATGCCTCTCCAGGGTTGGGGGGAGAGAGCTCCGTTAGTAAAAGTTTGTCACACAAGCAAGAAGGCCTGCTTTCAAGCCTGGAACAGAGACACCCATCTGTAATCCCAAAGTGGAGGAGAGCAAGGAGAAACCCATGAGCTTCTGATTCAGGGAGAGACCCTGTCTCAAAACACAAGGTGGTGAAGAGCAAGTGAAGTCAATAACTGACATCAATTCCACATATCCCTAGCACCCACATGTGCTCTTGCACCTGCATATACATCTGCATACATGTATACACATATACACCACTTACACACACAAAAGAAATGCCTCTCCAACCAGCACATATCGTAGGACAGAATGGACAAGGTGAAAGAAGATGCAAAGACTGGAGAAATCTCAGGAGCTGAGTGAACACTCACAAGCACGAACGGACGCTTCCAACACTTGCCCATCTTGTGCAACTGACTGCCACAAGTACACATGCACTTCTGACTCCAGAGAACATTGTCACTGTCCTAGACTCCCCAAGCAACGAAAGAGGCAGTGGGCTATTGACTAGTGCTCCAGGCATTTCAATAAACTAGTAGACACTTCAATCTTCAATAAAAAAGAGGAGTCAAGAGTGGATTGACAAACGGACAGGATAAGACCTGGACTCACCGCCATTTGATTTGGATAATGCCTGCTGGGCTTCTTTCTTCCCTAGCATCTTCTATTTTTCTTTCCTGTTTTATTTACTAGTATTATTGTGTATATATCAGACATGTATTGGTGAGCAGATGTCACGGTCCACATGTTAACATCAGAGGACAACTTTATACAGTTGGTTCTCTCCTTCGACCTATATGTGGGTACCAGGGCTATAACTCAGGTTGTTCTGGCTTCTGTGACTAGGACTTTGCCCACTGAGCCAGCTTACCAGCCCCTAGAATCTTCTTTTCCTAAGCAACCTTAGTGGGCATTAAGTAGCTATACAGTTCTTAAAGATTTATTTATTTATTATATGTAAGTACACTGTAGGTGTCTTCAGACACTCTAGAAGAGGGTGTCAGATCTCGTTACGGGTGGTTGTGAGCCACCATGTGGTTGCTGGGATTTGAACT
>NC_034605.1:7607531-7615440 GCF_900095145.1 Mus pahari | reverse complement strand
AAGAAAGAAAGAAAGAAAGAAAGAAAGAAAGAAAGAAAGAAAGAAAGAAAGAAAGAAAGAAAGAAGGAAAGAAAGAAGTTCTCATAGCACCTGTATAACTTGATACGATGACTTTTTCTCCCTAGTCTAGCCAGTGGCCAGATGACCGTGAACAACACCACTGCCATGTTTGAATCTGAGTAGTAACAGTGGTCCTATCGCCCTAATTCATCTTCTCCTGTGACAGTCACTTGGCTCATCTCCACTTCGCAAACAAGCAGATTCTTCCACTGATGGTGGCTTGGTATTTTCCTCTTTGCTATCTGCCTGGCTAAGAACCTAGAGAGATCTTTAATCGAGAATATGGCTAATAAATCCATCACGTCATCCATTGTCAGCCAAGAACAACTAACCCGCTTGGGTTTATCGTGATTGACTCTCAGCTCCACCAGCAGTCACTCAGCTACACAAAGCAATAAATGATCTCCCCGCAAGCTGCTATGATTAATCACCAGCCTTCAGTTAAAGTCAATATCCAGCTCACATCATGTTGACAAAGAGAAGAATTTGGTAATAAGAAATGGCTTTGCCTTATCTGGGCTGAAGACATATAAATTACAATCAGATTATGCAGATAAAATACATGAGCTAAATCTATCCGCTGTAACTACACTTGTCACAGCACTTTTTAATGCCTCTTTTAAAAACTGGATTTATTTCCGTGCTACGGCAAGAGGACAGTCCAAGGAAGGGGCTGGCACAGTGGTGCCTGCGAAGATCATTTGTAGCTCATTCAAATTATTTCCTTCCACTGCAGAAATCAATAGTTTGGGGGAAAAAAAGTCTCTTCATTTCCCTTGTCCAGAATGATTTTTTTTTTAAAAGATTACTTACAAAATCGGACCATCTTCAAGCCATGAGCAGACAGCAGTGCATGCGTAATCATGTGAGTCTGGCTCTGAAAGACTGAGGCAGGGTCGCTGCGACAGTCCACCGTCCCTTCCACCTACCCACCCCCACCCAGGCAACTGACTGCTGACTTGGGGAGCCTGAGAGAGTGTCTTCTACCTCGTTACCAGACACGAATCAGGACAGCAGAGTCGTACAGGGACGTTCGAGCCTGGTGTGAAAGAGCTTAGTAAAGAATCGTTGAATGGGGAACACCTAAAAGTTTTGCCTTAGATCCCGCATTCTAGGCAATGCGCCAGAAAGAACCTCCTGTTCGATCATCTCTGGGGCTTCAGTTATACATCCTCCTATAAATACTCGCCAATAATTATCAGATTAGCCAAGTGGAACTGCTGCAGGCCACCCAGCCTCCGCTTAATGATTGTTTCCTTGGCAGCTGCAGCAGCTTTCAGAAAAGGTGTCTATATATTAGCATGGGTATTACTGATTCTTTCCAGATAGGAAGTTATAAAGCCTGAAGGTAGAGTTAATCAGAAAACCCTAAAACTGAGATGTTAATCGCTGACCAGGTGGCTATACTATATAACTTAATTTCACAAGACAGAAAGGAAAAAACTTGCCAGAGAGTTGATGATGCTCCCGTATTTGGCTACATCGAATGGTGGAAGCACATCAACCTGAAGCCTCCTGCCTTCCTCTGAGGACAGAAACTATACAATACGCTGAACTCCGCTCCTGAAGAGACTGTGAAGCTGGAAAGACTTGCCCTCGAAGCAGTTGTTCCCCGTGCTCAGGAGCCAAGCCCAGAACAACCCATATGTCTGCTGATCATAATGAGCATGAACTGTAAAGTACTGCCCGTTTACACTGTAAACTGTGCTTGGCCACACAGAGGAGGCAGACATCCATGGAGGACTAAATAAATCAGGCCGTGAAGAGCCAGCCGAGCACCGGAGTGCTCCATGTTCTCTGATGGCACCACACAACTCAACACGCTTCGCCACTCGGCTAAATGTCTGATGTCAAATGCTTTCACGAGAAAGGATTTCTCCACAGGACTGGATAATATCCCTCAAATGCATACCAGTTATTTCTAGCTGAGTTTAAAGGAGAATAGGGGAGAGAAGTTTTCCTTTTTACCGCATTTGTTTATCTGATAGGTTCACTTTCATTACTTTCGCCATTTTTTGATAATGTCAAATTGGAGCTGGGGACAGGAGAGTACCTGTTGAGCACGCTTGAGCTCCTGAGTTCTGACTCCCAACAGCTTCGTAAAAAGCTGACCATGGGAGCATCCGTAGCTCACCTGATACTGAGAGGGGTGGCAAGAGATTGGCACCAGAACTTGCTGGTCAGGCAGCCTAGCCAAAGCTTAAGGCAGTGAAAGACAATTAATTAAATATTAATGCCAATAGCCAAAGCAACTGTGTCAAAGCCTGACCTCTGCACATGCATGTGCACCTGCACACACATGCATACACATCATAGGAAACGGAACCAAACAACACTGAAATTAATCCAGATTGAAAAAGTCAAGGCAGAACGTTTAATAAAAGCCTGAAGTACAATCGCTGTCTCTTTAAGTTTTAGGGTTGTTTCCAAAATCTTTATTTTCAAGAGAAAAAAAAGAGTGAAGAGTACTCACTGGGAGGCCCAGCACTGATCAGCGTGTGTAACACCTAACAGCTTCAGCCGGTTTGTGCTTTCCCAGTAGCAAAATGATGAGTCTGCCCATTACCGCTTATAGAAAAGACGTTTCCAGCAATGTCCATGACTTCACGATCAGTCTGTCAAAGCCACAACGATGAAGCTCAAGGCAGCTATCAAACAAAACCCAAGATCCTCTCAGGAACCAGCATTGCTTGTTCCACTTCTAAGGGAGTGCAAGATTTCTAGGACTTGAAACGCAAGCTCACTCTCTAAGATTATTGCACAACCATTCCTGAGGTGGCTATTCACAAAGATAAGGACATCATCACTGCAAAGAACACAGAACACCAGATTCCATTCATCAGTGTGTCTGTGTGTGTGTGTGTCTGTACACACACACACACACACACCACAAAGATAGCAAGATCCACCACGGCAGCTATCCATGTGTTGATTGGCTATGGTATCCGGATCCTTCTTCACACATTATCCTGGGTATGTATGGATAAGATTATGATATGAATCAGTTGAGTCAATAAGGCAGACTATCTTTGCACTAGGGGCAGGCTCATACAGTCAGCTGTAGACAAGAATGAATAAAATTCAAAGGTGGACCTTCCTGAGTGAAGACTCCCTCCTGCTGTCTGCCTTCCATCTCGAACCAGGGCCTTTTCCCTGCCTTCCAATGAAATTGAAGTATTTATTGGTCTTCGTGGGTTGCAGCCTGCTGGCTTTTGTCCTGAAATGGTACTACTGGTCTTCTGATTCTCAGCTATGTTGGACCGTCTGGAAATTCTGCCGTCAGCTCTCCTGAATCTCTCTACCTTTCCACTTTTGTGCACCCAAAGGACCATGCGCCCATACATATACCTATACCCATGCCCTACACAGGCACACACACAGAAAGAGAGAGACAGAGAGAGAGAGAGACACAGACACAGACAGAGAGACAGAGAGAGAGAGAGACAGAGAGAGAGACAGAGAGAGAGAGAACAATGACAAACCTAATAGTAAGCCCCACATAAGCAGCTGTAGCTACTACTTAAACATTCAGGTATAGACATCATTTAGGTCAAGACACGTGTCTGGACAATGAATACACAAGCAAAGCTGGAAATATTTCCCGGTTTCTGGGGAAATAGGAAGCTGAGTTTGGCCTACTTGATCACAGCAGAAGACACACGCAGAGGAACACACTGAAAACAGATGGTAAAACGCTTCACGGGGGACAAACGCCTGACCTCCCTCAGCAAGACTTGTGTTTACACAGTGTTCTAATTAGTGACTGGGACTGTTGGATTTTTATCAGATTGGCAAAGAAAAGAGTGATGCTTCTGACTGGGAAAGGGCAGTGGAAGAGGCGCAGTAAGATAACTTAGATGTGGACCAGAAGACAGGCAAGTGCAGCCAAAGGCCTCTGTGAGAGAATCAGGTGGGGATGAGAGATGACACAGCCTACACCGCCCAACCAGGGAGCCTAAGGAAGAGCTCCGCAATGGACCAGAGGCATCCTGGAGAAGGAACCCAGGCAGAAATCACGGACCGAGGCTGGCATCCACAAAGCAGAGGAGTCCAAGGCCATCCCAAAGACTTAACTCATCATCAGCTCAGCGCTGCCACTGCAATCCACAAGGACACCCAGGCCCTCGAGCATCTGCGGTGTTCCGTTCTTTTCATGAAAAATACAAACGGTGATAATGTGTTGATAACTAAATGAACCGTAAAGAGTCTGAAATCATGCAATTGGTGAGTTTACCAATTGCCTGCCTGCTGAGGATGTCAGCATTTGTCAGGGTTTAGCTCACATGCCCCACCTAAAGGATATCTGCATCATCAAGTCCTCTTTAAAAAGATGTTTCTGTTTGAGATGCCCATGAATATTATTTTTTTGAGACAGGGTCTGTCTATTATGTATGGCTGTCCAGGAACTCCATATGTAAACTAGGCTGACCTCAAACTCACATGAACTTCTTGATGTCATATGGCCACATTCTAAGTATACAGGCTTTCAGGAAACATGACAACCCCACAGAGAGGCCCACCACCCACAAACACACATGTACATGCCAACAAATTCCCTGAGCACAGCGATGTGTCTATTTGTTTCTCTAATGATGAGTCTGGCATCTGTCATGTGCCACCAAGCTCATCTCTGTGTGTAAGATGAAGAAGGACTCTTTCCAAATCTCTGCCCGTCCTCTCCACCAGATCCAGGCATAGAAGTCTGGGCAAGATCCGGGTCCTCCAGAACTAAGCTTTTTACTCTCCCCAGAAAACTTTGGTCCCCTGCCTACTCAGAGAGGAAGCTCACACTAATCCTGTAGCAAGAGCCCTTTGGGGCGCTATGGTCAGCCACAAAAGCTTATCCCCTCAGCCTGAGAAGACAGAGTCAACCCAGCAACACTGCCCCCATGACACTAACATATTTATTTTAAATAAAAGCTTCCCTCGATTCCAAGTCATATCTACTATTCACCAAACTAAAAACAAGAACTAAACACAGATTTCCTTAATCCTATAGACGGTGCCAAGATTAAAAAAGAAATCGAGTACAAGTGCACAAGCTCAATGCTTGGCTTTGTGGATGTTTATGATTGTTTCGCTATGTCTGGTATGACCAAAGAACTCCCGTGTTTACTAATTCTCCAATGTTAATGCAGCGAGCTCTGCCTGCTTCCCCAAAGAACATGTTCATCTACCCATAGTCCTTACTTGAGGGAGTTTTGGGTCGTGTATTAGTTTACGATAGCATTAAAAATGAGTCAAAAACATCTGTGGGTATGTGTGGATGTGTTTTATGTAGATTGTGTAGGTGGGCCCATGCTTGCGTCAGCCAGAGGTCACCATCACATGTCTTCCTCAACTGATCTCCACCTTTATCTTTTTGAGTTAGGGTCTCTCGCGAACCTGGGTCTCACTGGTTCTGACTGGTCAGTAAGCTCCAGAGATTCTGCCATCTACCTTCCCATGCGACCCCACACTCTGCCCTGTTTACATAATGACAAAGCAGGCACAGAAGCTGGGGCAGCAGAGGCTGAGAGTTCACACCTTGAACCTCTAGCAGGCAGACAGCAAACTCAGAGTGGTCTTTTAAAAAAGCTCAAAGCTCAACCCCAGGGGCACATCTCCTCCAACAAGGCCACCCCTCCTACTCTCACCCAAACAGCACCTGCAACTGGGGACTGTATAGTAAGAATTTTGGTTTCTTTAAAAACATAAATGTTATGGGAATATGTTTTTGTTTCAATCCCAGGGGTGGGATATGGGGTTTCTTCAGTCTGTCCACAGCAGCCGATTGTGATTTGGCTCAAGCACTGACAGGGTCGTAATTTTGCCAGAGACAAATAGTTTTGACAAGTGTATGAAATTCTGGGGACTCTTGAGAGGGTACAAAAATGCTGGATCCCTGAGAGGGGTGTGGCCACTGCTGCTCCTCCTGCTGCTGGTTGGAGATATCCTTAAGACAAAGATCAAAATTGACCAAAAACCTCGCGACTGCCCTAATCAACAGGAAGGAGTCTAACGCTATCGACGCCCCTCCCCTCTCCCCCCTTCCTTTTTTCCTACCTACTGTTGGCGGTTGGAAAGGATGAGAATGAAGAAAAGTTGTAGGATAGGAACCCATAAAGCAGCCAAAAGTTTGGCTACAAACAAGCATCCAAATGCCTGGGACTATGGGCTACATCTCATTCAAACCACCAGAGGGCCCTGCAAAGAATTAGCTTCAGTGTTCCTAGAGAACTTGGCCTAAGAGGAAGGGCCTCACCTGGACCTTTATATTCAAAACTGTAGATAACAATCCAGAATGAGTTATGGAATTTGTTCACTATAACCTAAAATTTTTATTTTTAAAAGCAACAAAATAGAGGCTGGAGAGTTGGCTCTGAGGTTAAGAACACTGTCTGGTTTTCCAGAGGTCTTGAGTTCAATTCCCATCAACCACAAAGCGAGTCATAAACAATCTATGATGAGATCTGGCGCCCTCTTCTGGCATGCAGGCATACATGCAGGGAGAATGCTGTGTACATAATAAATAATTTTTTTTTTTTTTTAAAGAAAAAGCAACGAAAAAGAAATAAGATATCACCACGGGCATGAGGAAAGGAGGGTTGTCATCAGATAACTGAGCCTCAGTAGACCTAGACGCAAGGTGTCTCAGCCTAGAGCTGCCCACACTGTACATCAGTAGACTGTTTAAATAAATAAAAGATTATTGGTATAGCTATGAGATCTATCATTAAAAATGAAAATCAAAGTATATCAGCAACATCATAAATGTATGGCCTTCTTGACCCTCTCAGCAGAACCAGTGTAAAAGTTTGGAGTCAGATCTCCATGGAAACTTGTTTTATTTAATGTATAAAGTGACATTAACTATTAATGTTCATTTTCTGTTCAATTAGCAAGGTCAGGCATGTAAACCCCTGGTGAGAACAGGGGAAAGGTTGAAGTAGTTCTGTGGATAAAAAAAAAATACTTGATTTTTTGTTTAATATACATTCTTGAAGAATGACAAGGAGCTCCAAAAATGCAAGGTGTCGCCATGTGAAGCACAAATGATCTTCAGAGGCAAGCTGGGGAGCTGCATGAGCCAGAACTTGCTCCGAGCTCAGCGAGAGACTCTGCCTCAGTACCCAGCATGGAGAGCAATCGGGGAACGCACATGTATGGATGTGCACTGGACGCACATGTAGACACACATATCCTAACAGGCAGTATACACACGCATGCAGAGAGAGGGGGGGGGGACAGAAACAGAGACAGAGACAGGGCAGGGCAGAGAAAGCAAAACTTGACAAGCCCAACGTGGCAAGATGAATTGCTCTCATTACTTTAATATGCTGTCATACACACAAGGCAATTTAAAACCAAGAAATTTGTTTTCCTTTCCTTTCCTATCAAACCAGCTGCCTGAGTGTGCAGCTGCTGACTCTTAAAAATTAATTAATGACCGGTTTTCTGCCTGGTGCTTCCTCGAAGGACTTCGAGTCCTTTTATGAGCTACTCTCCCATGTCTTGGGCCCATGGTATGAACGAAACAAGCCGGTGAGACAGGGGTTGCAGACACTTGTCCTTCGCCTCAGACACACACCCGGAGAAAATCCCATTGGAAACATGACCCCAAATCACAGGAAGCGCTTATATATGCAAAACCTTTTGTCTGTAGTGGGTTTTTTTCTTTTTTCTTTTCTTTTCCCAAGAGAATTACTCAGATGTTTTCTTATCAAAGGAGTGTGTCACTATAGGTAGGATCAACAGTTATAAAGGAGTCACATTGTTGACTGCTGGTATCATTTAAGGGTGTTCGGTAACATCTGTCCAAAGAGAGGGATACACGGGTCTGCCTGTTTCTTTTTTTTTTTTTTTTTTT
>NC_034605.1:7594616-7607461 GCF_900095145.1 Mus pahari | reverse complement strand
TTTATTATATGTAAGTACACTGTAGCTGTTTTCAGACACCCCAGAAGAGGGCATCAGATCTCATTACGGATGGTTGTGAGCCACCATGTGGTTGCTAGGATTTGAACTCACGACCTTCAGAAGAGCAGTCGGCGCTCTTAACCGCTGAGCCATCTCTCCAGCCCTTTTTTTTTTTTTTAAAGATTTATTTATTTATTATATGTAAGTACACTGTAGCTGTCTTCAGAGGTCTGTCTGTTTCGCTGAAGCAGAGCTTCAATGTGAGGGTCCCCTGGATATCCTGGGGCATGTCCTCTACCAGGCCGATTCCAAATGGGATTCTTACAACACTGATTCTATATGTGCTGTAGTACTTTTCTCTTCTGTGACAAAAATAACTGATGAAGCAGTTTAGGCGCGGAAGGGTTTGGGTTGGGTTGGGTTTGGTTTGGTTTGGCTCAGTTTAAAGGTACCGTCTGTCATGGCAGAGAGGCTTGGAGCCAGGAATGAATGTGAGGATGCTGGGCATTTTGCATTTTGCATCCAGCGTCAGCAAGCAGAGCCAAATGCTGGGACTCAGTTGCCTTCTCAGGGCACAGCACCACTCATATTTAGGCCAGTAGGTCAGTTATACCTCGCAGGCTGCGCCAGAGCTATGACTCCCAGGAGAATGTAAAGCCCCTCAGGCTGACAGTGAAGACAACCACCATAAAGGCAAATGATGGGATTCTCGTAAGTCAGCCGCTCCTGGAGACAAAGTTGACCTGGCAAGCCTCTTGCTCCTCTCCTGGGTGGATCAGTACAGGGCCCTGAGCAATGGTCTTACACCGAGGTTCACAAGACCTGATCTCTCGGGACCTTCCATGTGATCTTTTTAATTAACAATGTGACAACTTTTATTACAGGATTACTCTTAATATAAAACAAATTAGCAATCCTTCTTGGCAGGCGGGAAAGAGCCTCGTTTTTGAAATGAAAATGGCTCTCCCTCCCCCCCCCACCCCATTTAAAAGGAGAAGGTGAGCTGACATTTCTGTAAAGCACTTAGGAGCAGCAGAAAAGCGATTTGGAGTAAAACCATCTGGAATGCGACAGGGGTGCCCAGTAAGAACACCCGGGAATTGGCCTGTGGGACAAGGCCCTCTTCCTCCTAAACCTATAATAGGCATTTGCATGTTTCTCTAAAAAAATCCTAAGAGCCTATCTCCAACGTCGTGTGGCTCTGTCTACTCTGCTCCAGACACAGCTGTGAACGGTTTCTCTTCCTTGTTTCTCTGGACCCTCTCAACACTGAGACGCAGGCCTCCATAATAAAAATTACTGACATGCCCAAAGACGTCTTTCCTAGAAAATCAGGAAGCTGAGTTTAACCTCCCATTATGTCCGTTCCTCAGTTTTATGAAAGCCCCACCCAAACTCAGGTGAGCTTTCTCAGGGACTCTGACAACTTACGCCTCTCAGGGGGCGCGGAAGAAGAAAGCACTGGAAAGTTTTCAATACTTTTTAAACTTCTTCACACTGTGAAATGTCTCTCTCTCTCTCTCTCTCTCTCTCTCTCTCTCTCACACACACACACACACACACACACACACACACACACACACAAGACCCAGCCCCTTTTGTATTCATGCTGACTAAACAAGGAAGGTTCTAGGCGGAAAGGCTATGGTCCAAACAGCGAATGTTCCTTACACTGTCATGAATCCAAGACCCTGTCTCCTATTTCTCTGGGCCCTTTCAACACTGAGCCTCAGACTGCTATAGGAACAGGCATGAAAGTCAAATGTTAACTCATTATTTTCTGTTCTGTGCGGTAAAAGGAAGGAAACTGAGGAAAGCAGCAGCCAGGGGTCCTGCAGACGTAAGCCATCTACTCACCTCCACACGTCAGTCAGGAAGTCAGTACTCAGGATTCTAGGGGATACTGTGGCTAGCCACAAATTAGCAGGAACATAAGCGAGAACCCTTCTGCGGAGGTTAGCTAACGCACTTCACGCTCCATCTCTCCCCTCCTGTCCCCACACCATCATCTTCTGATACAATTGGCCTACCAATTCTTTATCATAAAGCATGTTACTATGCAGAAATAAAAAATGCCATCGGGAGTGCTATCTCATAAATTTTGCACATGCTAAGACCCTCCCCTGCCTCCACTGTTAATTAATTAATGCAATTAATTAATTATCAATACTCTCTAACCGTGTATCTGCTGATGCACAAAATAATATAAAAATAATTTTTTTACTGTCCATTTGCACAAAAAAAAAAAAAACAGATGAAAGCTGATCAAAGCAATAATACTGAAAAGCATTACCTTTAAGTAAAAATACCTGATTATGTCCCTGAATTTAATCCTTTATCGTACATACCAAAGGTCTGAGTAGAAAAGTCATTTTAGTTTGTGAAACCCTGGTATTTTCCCAGAAGTGGATAAGAGAACAGATGAAGTTTCCCATGTGCAGAGATTTGGGGAAATCAGTGTATGGTGTCCCTCATCCTCTTGCATTCCATCCTTTTTATGATAGGATAAGTATCTTGGTGAAGAACATTGTGGGAGAGGGTGTGTGTGTGTGTGTGTGCATGTGCATATGAGTGTGTGAGCTTATAGTGTACAATTACTTGTATATGTCTAGACTGTCAACAAGGTAAGGGAGGCAGTTAACAAGAAAAGTATTAGGGAATCCTCTAGGGCACAAAGACTCTAAGTGCGTGCATGCACTGACCTGATTTAAAGTCCATTCTAGTGGATAAGCCAAGTTCCCAGTGACTGGGACCATGCTCCACAACACTTGTGTGACACAGAATCGACCCCTGTCCGTAGTGCTGACAGATAAACAGGATTTCTCTAAGGCAGCATTTCGAACATCGGACATCCTGCACATTGGGTGTTTACACTGCAATTCGTAGCAGTAGCAAAATTACGGTAGCGATGAAATAATGTTACGGGGGTCACCACAGCACAGAGACCTGTATTCAGGGGCCGCAGTATTCGGAAGGCTGAGAACCACTGTTCTAAGGGAGGGGCTAGAACAAGTAACCTTGGCTTTAGCACTTGTTGCAGTTTGAATGCAAAGCGTCCTCCACTGGCTCCTGAGTTGGATCACACAGGTTGTGCTCCCAGCTTATGGAACGGCTTCGGAAGGTTAGGGAACCTTTAGCAGGTGAAGTCTAGCTAGAGGAAGAGAATTACTTGGGGGGGTGGGGAGGTGATGTTTAAAAACCGGGTCCTGCTGCTGTCTGCCTCAGGTTACTGACTGCAGAGAAATGGGGACTGGCTCCCTCATTCTCCTTCAGCCACATCTTCCCTGCTGAGACAGACTGTATTCCTTCCTGGGCATCTCCCTTTCAAATCAACAAACCAAAATAAGCTCTTGTCACAACCAAGAGAAAGATCACAAGCACTCAATGCAATGACTTAACTTTCTCACTTTCAACCCAAGACCAGAAAGTTCTTTCATGTGTGCCAAAAATTAACAGACAAATGAAAACTGGGAAAACACAAGGCCACTGCTGCTGTGACTTATGAACCTAAAGCTACTGGACTTACTAATTCTTTGTTCTGTTGTTTTCTTTGAGGTACAAGGCTGACCATCAATTCACAAGCCTCCTGTCTAAGCCTCCCTGGTAATGGGATTACGGTGGGTGCCACCATGCCTGGGACTAAACCTACTAAATTCAAAAATACTAAATGTAAATTTAGCACTTATTCCAGGCCCACCAAAGAAAGAAAAACACAAATTTTTATTATTTGTAACTCTAAAAGAAACAGCGCCCCTTCTTCTGATTTTAATTTTTGGTACATTGTGCTGAGTCGAGGTGTTGATTTAATTTTAGTTTTTAAATCATTCCGCAGACTTTTTTCGGAAGAGGCATTTAACTTCCACTAGGGGAGTGTTTTTTAAATCAATGTTTGGCTCCAGTTCTTAAAAACCCATATTGAAAATAAATAAAAAGCCTCCTTTTCAATCACCATGACTTCTCGGCGATCCCACACACACACATGTACAGAATTATCTATGAGAGACACACACTAAAATATTTACAGATGAACTGATATGGTGATGTCTAGGATTGGCTTTTAAGCAGTAAAGGCCAGGGAAAGTGGGTGGCATATTGATTAAACAAAAGATTGGCTTTGAACAGACCGTGGTTAACCTTGAGGAACAAGCAGAGGAGGGTTTGCCTATTACTGGATGTGCTTAAATTTCCCATAGTTAAAAAAAAATTTTTTTCAAAGCAGATTTAGAGAGGCATTCTGCCATTCATTATGAAAAAGGAAAGCTTAAAACCACAGCAAGAAACTGTGACACATACAATTTAGTAGAGCATGCTGAAAGAGAGTTGAGAATTTGAAGATAGTTCATTGTCTCATTAAAAAACAATTTATCCTGTGCTCACAGGGAGCACCCCTAGGTCTTCAAATGCAAACCTCAGTAATAACAAACGGATTCTAATCTAGAGAACCACAATATTTGTATGATAAGCCACCTGGTGAGTGCTCCATGAGTTAGTTTACATATTAGACACCACAGCATATTAGGCATGTATGTGGGCTTGCCTGGGTTTGTTTAACTCATGGAGTGAAGAGGAAGGGAAACCATCTACAAGTGAATGAGACAGAAAACCATAATACTGAGTCATATAGGAACCACTCCTACGGTTACCAAGAAATACTTATCTAAATTTCATTTTTAAATATAGTCATTAATGTCTTCATTGCTTTTGTTTTTACCTACAACTGTCATGAAATAACTGCTTAAATGAGCCAAAAACTTAAGCCACTCTGGTGCTAAATTAAAAGAAAAACAATTTTACTAAACCATTAGTTTTACTAAACCATGAAAACATCTGAGGAATTCTATTAATAGCCTCGTGAAGGGGAATAACGAGGAAAGAGATTTCTATGTCAAGATGCATCAGAAGGTTACAGGGGGGCACGCAGGAACCCATATTCACACAGCTGGTATACTTGAATGTTCTAACTCAGAGCGCACCACTGTGTCAGACAATGTGGACAACAGAGTTGAGAGGACAGAAAACAATACTTCACTGATTGCAATGTCTACACTGGCAGGTCCTGTAGATGATGAGTCTCTTAGTGGCTTGTTGTATAAGACTCTCTGAGAGTTCAGGTTTAAATGAGGCAAGAACATGTCCATATTTATTACAACTCCCATGTGCCAATCCGAAGATCAAGTGCTAGTCACTTATTCATACACTTCTGAAGGAAGCCATAGTCAGTTTTAATTGAAATTAGTAAAGGGACCTTGGCTTAATTTCTTGTTCTGTTTGTGTGAGCAGTGATCTGCTTTGGAGAAAGAACATATTTGGCTCATCTTCCTGTCTTCCTAGTGCTCACTAAGTTTATATATATATATATATATATATATATATATATATATATATATGCTTTAGAAAAGTACACACAGGTAGACTACCCTAAAAGAGGGAGTAAAGGAGTTCTCAATCAACTATAATTTATATTTAAATTGTTCTGGAATTAATGGGGGTACTGAACGTATGTCTCATGAGCACATGTTAGGCATGAGATTTCTCACAAACAAATACCTTATAATTAACACCTTTTGAGCTAAGATTTATGGGAAATGATAGTAAAGAAGGTTGTGATATGGTCTTAGGGAATCAAAAGAAAAGAAGAGATCTAGAAAACAAGTTAAGGGCTTGATAAAGATGGTTTCACAAGACCCTGAAGATAACAGGGCTGCTACTGCATTAACCACAGAGTTAAAGACCCAGGAGACCAGGTGACTTTCCCTTGCAGACTGAGCTGAAACACCTTACACTGTTGAAAGTCTTCCTGGACATGGAGGATGACACCTATAATCCAGCTATTTGGGAGGCTGAGGAAAGAGGTCTATGTTCCAAAACCAGTCAGGGTAGCTTAGTATATTAGGTAGATACATAAATGGATGGATGGATGGATGGATGGATGGATGGATGGATGGATGGATGGATGGATCGTCAATGGATAAGAACATTCCAATAGATAGATAGATAGATAGATAGATAGATAGATAGATAGATAGATAGATAGATAGATAAACATTCCAGTATCTTACAAAAAGCCAACTATTCATCCAGAGATGATGGTAAATTCAAAACACCTTTCTTAGTAAGTCCCTTCAAGATCATTCTCAGTTCTTTAAGCAGACAATTACCTCCTATAGAAATTAGATCACAGACTAATCAACTTCTACATCCTTCATCCTACACAAAGACTACAACTTCTGAACACACTCAGGATCACATGCCCTGTGGTAAGGAACCACACAGAGAAATCCGTTTTCCCTCTCCCCAGAAGATGCCACCAAGGTCTACAGAATCAAGCTCTCGATTATGCAGATTCATCCTTTGTCCTAGTTAGTCTCTCTGTTGCAGTGATAAAACATTGGCCAAAAGCAACTTAGGGGAAGAAAGGGTTTAGAATCCAAGTCAAGAACCCCAGGCAGGAATTCAGGTGCAGGAACTGAATGAACAGAGACCATGGAGGAACACAGCTTACTGGCCTGCTTCCAGCCTCATGTTCAGCCCAGGCCCACCTTCCAAGGAAGGATGCCATCCCCAGTCAGCTGGGCAGTCCTAAATCTATTAGCAATCAAGAAAATGCCACAGGGGCATGCCCAAGGGTCACTGTAATAGAGGCAACTGGACTTCCTTACTCCCAGGTGTTTCACACTGACAACCAAGACCAACCACCACACCCATTATCTGTTTCTGCACAGGAACACACATGCTAATGAGATTCAGATCCTACTTCAAGCATCAAAAACAGATGAAAATGTTCAGTACTGAAAGGATACTGTGTGATTCTCCAGGACTTCTGTCACACCTTCCGTCACAAGGCTCCTACCGTGGCTTAGGCAAATAGAAAGCCTTTGAAAATGTTAACTCTGCAGCCCTTGCATTCCCAAAATCTTTCACTCTTACTCACCTCAAAGTCCAAATTTTGATTTCTAGCCTAATTTTGAGTCTAACATTTAATTATACACCTATACTGTAGGTCATTATAAAGTTTGTTTCGATCCCGGGATGTCAAGTAATTGAAAACAAACAAACAAAACAAAACAAAACCATAAGAAACAACATGATCAAGGCTGGGGCTACTGCTCAGCTGGTAGAATGCAGGAAACCCTAGGTTCCATCCCCAATACCATCTAAGCCAGGCGTGTCCTCTCTCTCCAGCCTGCAACCCCAGCCTTTATTCTCATTCTTATTTATCTAAGTAGACAACTGCCTTCTACAGCAGTTAGATCACAAACTAATCCATGTTAGATCCTTTATTCTACACAGAGTACTCAGGAGGTAGAAGCAAGGGGGTCAGTTTCCAGGAGGCTGAGGCCAGCCTAGGATACATAAAGCCCCTCCTCTTTTTTTTAAGCTAAATAAGTTTGCATCAGTAACTGTTGTCCAGGTCATTCCCCTCCTGTTCAAGGGAGCTGATGTCAAACACTCCCTGACCACCAGGAAGGGCTGTGCAGCCCAACCTTGCTTAATAATAATAAAATAATAATAATTGGTAATATTTGTTATTATTTCATTGATTTTAGTACACTGTTGCTCTCTTCAGACACCCAGAAGAGGGCACTGGATCACATTACAGACAGTTGTGAGCCACCATGTGTTTGCTGGGAATTGAACTCAGGTCCTCTGGTAGAGCAGTCAGTGCTCTTAACCCCTGAGCCATCTCTCCAGCCCCTAATATTCTTTTAAAAATAGTTAAAGCCCTCAAATACACTTTCAGCTAAAAATCCCAAGGAAAGGGAAATTTTAATAATGAAAATTTAAATAGGAACCAAAGGGGGACATTTACTTAGAAGAGGGAAAACACTGCAAAAAACAAGCAAACAACAACAACCCCACAAGCAAGTCTGAGATTTTTTTGGTTTTTCGAGACAGGGTTTCTCTGTGTAGTCCTGGCTGTCCTGGAACTCACTCTGTAGACCAGGCTGGCCTCAAACTCAAAAATCTGCCTGCCTCTGCCTCCCAAGTGCTGGGATTAAAGGCGTGCACCACCACGCCCAGCTAAATCTGAGAATTTTTAAAACTAACTAAAATCTTGGCAAAATTTGTGCCCAGAGCATTTGCTGAATATGTAAGAGTAGAAGTCCTTTAAATGTTAACAGTCCCCTTTGTTACTAGAAAGTTACATTGGGAAACAAAACAAACGCCTCAGAAATATTAAGTCTGATCTAAGCATAACTGTACTTAATGTGAAAAGACTTCTGCCAGCTGTCTTAATAGAATTTTTAATCGATGTTAATTTGCTGGTGAGTTACTTATGCTAACACAGTCCCTGAATTATCCTTCACAGAAACCCACCCAGGAAGGGCATCTTAACACACACAACAGACAGCACCCTTAGCAATACTTACAAATCTAATATCCATGTACATTAGAGACTTAAACTCAGTTTGGCTGGACTAACAAATCCCACATCCAACGTGCGGATGGAGACCATGAGAGGAACTTTGCTTTCTTCTCACAAAACAAATGTGATTAAATATTGTTGAAAATAACACTAAAGGAGTGTTGTTCACCATGCCTGGGTCTCAGCAGGGCCAAATCAAAATAAAATCAAGAAGTGGCTTTTTTAGTTTCACTGCAAACCCTTGTGATGGTGCATGCCTGTAGTCCCAAGACTTGAAAGGTGGAAGCAAGATAGACTTCCTACTTAGTGTCAAGGCTGGCCTGTCAAAGGAGAGGAAGGAGACAGAGAGATGATGTGGGGAAGAAGAAGAACAGGAAGGGGGAAGGCGTGAGGAGGAAGGGAGAAAGGGAAAGAGAGAAGTGAGACAGAGAGAGGAAACGTAGGGATGGAGGAAAGGAGGGAAGGAAGGGAAGGAGGGAAGGAGGTGGGAAGGGAGGGGAGAGAAGGGGAAGGGAAAAGAGGGAGGGAGAAGGGGAAGTAGAAAGGAAGCAGAAAGAAGGGGAAGGGAAGGGAGAGAAGGAGGGAGAGAGGGAGGGGAGGGGGGAAGGAGGGAGAGAGGGAGAGAATTTATCACCTTTGGTGATTTTCAATGAACCTCAGTTTTTGTGTTTGCGGGTGGAGAGGAAGTCCTGAGTCACTAAATGTTCTCTGCACTTTGTGATGGTCTCAAAAGAGTCTCATCACAAGCCTGTCTGAGAAACGGGCTGAGCTCATGCTAATGAGATGACTTAACTATTCATTGTGGAAAAAATTAATGGCAGATTGTTTTAATGGTTCTTCACTTCTGATAATCCATGATCGGAGCTGAGGGAGTCTTTTCCAAACCACTATACAAATATGTCATTATGAGCTTTTTAAATTTTTACATTGTTTAATCAACTACGTTCAGCAGCAACTCTGTTCCTTGATATGACATAATTAAACAAATAAATACAAAACTCCTCAAAAATCAAATTTCTCTTCACTTCCCCTGCCTTCCTCTGATGAAAAAATCTCTTTATGAATATCAGCTTGCAGGCTCAGAGCAAACCACATAAATGTTTCAAAGGACAACCAGGCCTTGTTTTGTGTAATTATTCAATTCCAAAAGCTGTTGGATACAAACAAAAGGAAATTTGTGCTACTCTTTGGATAACAGGCATGCTCTTTTAAACATTAGCCTTTTAAAGGGAAAGGCAGCCCTCTAATGCCGAGAAGGGCTCTTAGAACTAGTTTCTCACATACTCAGCTTATCAATAACCTTGGTCATGAGGCACAGTTTACTCAAGTTTGTCCCCGTTTTGCTTCTAAAAGAGGATCTCAGTAGTGACTGAGGCTGGCCTTGAACTCACAGTCCTGTGTGAGCGCTTGAGTGCTGGAATTTCAGACATGCAAGAACACACCAACCTCCTTGGGGCATATTAAGTTTGGAATTGTAAGAACCAGAGCTTTATCATCAAGATAAGAGACTCCGAAGATTGGTGGGCAGCCTCACCTGGAGAGCCATCTGTCATGTCTCTGACCTCCATTCTGCCCCGATTCTGAAATCTGTTTTTTAACTTCCCTCACATGAAATCACAGCAGAGGGACTCTCAGGCCCCTTCCTTGGCCACAGAGGTCATAAATGTGAAAAGAAAAACTATCTAGTCATCAAAAGATGTCCCGGCTCAATTTCCAAATGTTTGGCACTATCTGGCAGACCCTCAGCTGGCTACATTAACCCAGTAGCCCTCAATTCAATCCCCAACATGTCCTTAGTGCTGGCTCTTGGAACTGTTTTGAACTTAAAGCACCCACAGAGTTTCTTGAGCTGTGTTCACTGATGTCTTCCTTGCCAATCACCCTCCTAGAACACTAAATACTTAGCAACTTACTTATACATATTGGTTTTTTCAAGACAGGGTTTCTCTGTATAGCTCTGGCTGTCCTGAAACTCACTCTGTAGACCAGGCTGGCCTTGAACTCAGAAATCCGCCCGCCTCTGCCTCCCAAGTGCTGGGATTAAAGGCGTGTACCACCACTGCCCTCAGAGCAACCATGACAAATTCTAGGACTCACCCACTCCCCCAGTGAATGCTACTCAAAGGGACAAGAGGGTTGTCATTCATAACAACTGAATGAACTGATATGAGCCATCATAGCAGACACAGAGCTATTCTACCAAGCTTGCTTCCTTCACAAGGGGTCAATGGTGGCCTCAACTTTCATGCCCACTCTTCCCATCTACTTCTACCTACTCAGAGAGGCCAGAACATGTCTTGATCCTTCCCAATAGGTTTCCCAACCTAGAACACACTCCTGGATTGAGATTCTTCCAAGAGGCCCTACAGTTTTGAACAGGCAATGTACTCTACAGGGTCATGATTTGAATATTTTGGATACATTGAATACATTTGAATACAGTGCTCCAGAAATTGAGGATCTTGCAAAGACAGCCTTTAGAAAGTGGAACCTACCTGGAGGAAGTTAGCTGCTGAGGATAGATTCTTGGGGGTACACAATCCTTAGTCCCTTCCTGTCTTGGCCTATGCTTCCTGGCTGCCATGAAGTAAACAGACTTTCACCATCACATATTCCCCTACCCAACTGCACCAGGTGAAAAGAGCCAGCTGTAACTATGAACCAAAATAATCTTTAAAAATTAATCTTAATTAAAAATTAAGTTGTTTCCGTCTGGAATTTGCTTACAGCTATGCAAAAGCAATTAGCACGCAAGCATCATGAGAAGGATCTTGTCTGAACCTAGAGCCTCAGACTGAAAGATGGTTGGACCATCTGGAGGCAACATCAACCTGATACCACCCTTCCAGGTGAGCCTTGTTTTACAACCATGACAGCTCCCTGGCATTTGCCCCTGGCCTGCTAGATGACTTCACAAGTGAATATGAGCTGACCACCACAGCTCAACACATCTAAGTACACACTGGTTAACTAAACAACCACGTGCGAGGTCTATGTCTATTGTCTCAGTACCTGAGAAAAGTTCTATCATGCATTTGAATTCCCAAAGCACAGGTCTGATATCCCTCTTTTTCTCTACACCAGACCTCCCACTCCTGAGATTAGCCATTGTCTGAGAACCTTCCAGAGGATTGAATTATGTAAATCACTTCTTCTGCTTCACTTCATGGCCAAATTAACCCACAGCCTCCAGATCTATAGGCGAGCTATCTTATCCTATGGCAAGAGACACTTACTGTGCTTGAATGTATTGTCCACGTACCCCATCTGTCCTCCCAATCAGGCTGACAGTTGTCATTTATTTCTGATGCAAGTAAGGGAGACTTGTTAGTCCTCCCTGATTCTCATGTGCAAGTGTCAACATCAACTAGGGCTCGAAACCAAATATGATTACGTGTGTGTGTGTGTGTGTGTGTGTGTGTGTGTGTGTGTGTGCGCGCGCGCGCGCACGCGCGCGTGTATGTAGTACAACCCTAAAACTAGATCCTCTAGACAGGGAATCATGAAAGAGGAAGAAGCAACCTTGGGATCAAGTGACATGAAAACAGAGGGAAACTATTGGAAATCAGAAAAGGGACCAGGAAGAGTGGTGACAGAGAGGACAAGAGAGGAGGGGGACAGATAAGAAGAATGTATTGTGAAAATGTCACAATCATGCCCATTGCTTTGTATGCTAACTTTAAAGAAGGAGCCTAAGAAATTAAAATTTAAAATGTCTGAGAATGCTATCCCAGTGGATTACCCACTGTAAAGATGAAGGTAGGATGCCATTCCCTAAGATTTGATCGTATTACAAATGTGCTTAAATTAACATGCTTAGTAATCACTGTATCACATGGCCTCAACAACAGAAAACTCAAAGCCTCAATAAACCACTGCCCATAGATAGGTTTAAAAAAAAGTTTCTGTTCCCATGGCAATGGTAATATAGTCTATGAATCAACTGGAAGGTGTCATCCAGTGGTAAAACCCATATTACCATGTACATGATCCCAGCATTAAAGGGAACCCCAAACAGCTGCTAGTGGCCATGAGAATTTCTTCTACCCATCACTACAAGATCTTTATGTCAGCTTTTGTTTTCCTATTAGCAAAGAATCAAGAGCAGAAGGCAGGGATGGGGTATGCACACCTATGTACACATTATACATAACACACACACACACACACACACACACACACACAAACATATAAAACACCTCAGAAATAGGAAAGAGAGGGAGGGAGGAAAAGACGGAGGGAGGGAGAGAGAGTAGAAGCTATAGTACCTATGACACATAAAGTTGGCAAAGGGTCAAGGATGGCTAAATGTAATTATGAGTCATGTCCAGATATTGTACTGCTAGGCCAGAAACATTCACATGAGTAACAAAATATGTAGTTAGTTAATTCATGGACAATAATAGCATCTTTATTCCAAACAATTAGTTGTTTTATTCCTCCGTGTGTGTGTGTGTGTGTGTGTGTGTGTGTGTGT
>NC_034605.1:7588933-7594471 GCF_900095145.1 Mus pahari | reverse complement strand
CCTCTCCCTCTCCCTCTCCCTCTCCCTCTCCCTCCTTCCCTCACTCCCTCCCTAATACAATATTAAATTCATCGGTGAATTACACTATCTTAGTGCTCAAGAACTGAATTGAATTGAAAGCTGTATTCAGTGAGCTTTAAAATAATTCAAGGCTCAGAGGATATGTGCAAGCCAAGTCCACTTGCAGCTGGGGTGAAAAGGCAAACTCATCAGGAAGGTCTGCGGGACTGAAGAGATGAGCTTCAGACAGTCCGGAATGAAGACACTGCCATGACTAAAGATCTGACCTCAGCATGGAGGCACAGCCTAGAGTGGAGGAATGGCCACAGAATGGAACATGTCCATGCAATGAAGGTACGGCCCCAGAACATTGATCTATGAGGGAGCTTTAATAAGAAGTATGAGAGGTAGATGTTCTCAAGGCCAAAAGGCCCTATGGCACTGAACACAGCTCACCAATCCAATGGATTAACTGAAAGGCCAGCACGTGACAGGGAGAAGTCAGCAGAGCTAGAGACTCCAGGCTGAGAGCAGAAACAAAATGGGGACAAGGACAAAACCATCAAACGTCCCAGCAAACAAGCTGAGTTCATAGGACTTGTCTGTCGCAGGTGACATGAGACTTGCCACACAGAATGAACCTCAAATGCATGTAGGACATCAGAAGGGCAGGGACTGGGGACAGTCGGGAGCTGAGCCCTCTGTGGACATGCATGAGGCCACGTCACCTGAGCGGGATAAGGACAGGATCTCGGGATGAGGGGAGAGAAGCAGTAGGAGGCATTGGGCAAATGAGACCCAGCCTTTGACAACCCAGGGTCATGGAATGAACTCACACTGGTAGTCCGCACACAGCCACACGCACGCTCCGCTTACATTGCATATGTCGCTCAATTGAGAAGCTGGACAAAAATAAGTGCATGTATGACTCACATGAAAAAGAAAATCTGCTCCTGGCTTTGTGCTTACAGTTTTCAGGCACCGAGGGAAAATCCAAATAGCATCTGATCCAATTTACATCACTTTACATGATTTCATGACTACCTCCACCAAAGGAGTTCCACACCACAGCTCTTCCCGTTATCTGCAGCCCAAAAAAGACAAGATGGGAAACACGCTGGGCAAACAGCTTCCCACCCTGCTTTTAAAGATCCCAACGAGAGGCCCAAGGGATTCCCCATCGAGAGATCCCAATGTACCAATGTCACGCGTTCTCATACAAAATCTTACTCAGAGGATTTTCCCAGCAATGAGTGACTGACACTATCCCACCGCCAACTACTTTCAAAGGATTGCTTTCAAGACTGGGAATCGTCATCACTGGCTTATGTCTACACTGCAAGTTACCTGACCTGGGATCCGTCGCATTCCCTTCAAATATAAAATAAAATGCCAGCAGCCAAGTTACATGGCTCTTGTAAGGATAGGGTTAAATATTTCGAACTGTGATAGGTAGGAAGGCAGTTGATAATATTATGCTTTGGAAAAATGAGGAGGTTAACAAAGTATCCACTGTACAAACACAAGGGCTTGACTTCATTAACTCCAAATCCACATAGAAAGAAAGAATGGGAGGGAGGAAGGGAGGGAGGGAGGGAGGGAGGGAGGGAGGGAAGAAAGGAGGGAGGGAAGAAAGGAGGGAGGGAGGGAAGAAAAGAGGGAGGGAGGGAGGGAGAAAAAGGAAGGAAGAAAGAAAGAAAGAATGAATGAATATGAAAAGCTGACCATAACACTAAGCGCCTGTAATCCCATATAATCCCAGCACTAGGGAGACAGAGGCAGGAAGATTTCTGGGGCTCGCTGACCAGCCAGCCTAGGCAAAATCAACTAGCCTCAGGCCAGGGAGAGACCCTGTCTCAAAAACCAAGGTTGCCCTTGGCTGGAAAATGACACGTAAAGTTGACTTCTGACCTCCACATTGATGTGCCCACATATGCAGGAGATGCCTGCATACATATACACTATATATATTTTTCTGCCTTTAATTGAGAGCTATATTACGAACATAAAATTCCTGATGGATTTTTCACTGTGCCAGACAACGATGAAGGGATAAAGGTACACAGTAACCGTCAAGAGACAATACGCACACCAAACATAAGAGGAAAGATTTGGTGGGCATAGTGACCCATGCCTCCAGCACTCAGAAGGCTGAGGCAGGAGGATCATGAGATTTAGACACACTGGACTGGACCAAAAACCACAGCAGTCCCTTGGTGCACAAAGAATATTGAATCTGGAACTCTATAAATCTGTGGATGCTCAATCCTTATGTAAAATCATGTGGAATTTACATACAGCCTACATATGCACTTTACAGTCATCTCTATGTTGCCTATGATACCTGATGCAATAAAATGAACTAAGATGACGTAAGTAGATGCTGTAGCAGGAGGCTGACGGAAGTGGATTCTGGGCTTGAGACAATTTATCACTAAGTTTTGTTAATAAATAAGATCTCCAAAGAAAAAAGTGGCTCAGCAGTTAAATGCTTCCTAGAGTTCAGATCTCCAGAACCTAGGTAAATATCATGTGCTCAGGGCAGCCTGGCCTGTTCACTCCGGCCTCAGAATACAGAGACAGGGAATTCCCAGGCAGGAGCCATATTAGGGAGCTCTGGGTTTGTGTGAGGGAGTCAGTCTCATTGAATAAGGTAGAAGTATGGTGGAGGGTGATCCCCAATATCACCTTCAGGCCTCAATCTGAACAGGCACAAATATGCACACATACACGTGTGCCCACATATATGCACAACAAACACTATACCTATGTGCACACACAGACACACAAATGAAATAAGAAAAAAAAAAATGAATAGTCTCCTAAAACATCAAATGCTCTTTTTCACAGTCATGGTTACACAATGGCTGTGGACAGGTGAGTCCCTTATGTCCCACCCGGCAGCAACTCCTCCTCCGTTACAATCTACTAGAGTCCTCGGGCACTGGAGAACTTGGCAAATCTACCCACTTAACATAAGGCTGTCTTCACACTTTCTCCTCACACTTCATGAATAAACATTCCTTCATTCAAATAAGTTATATATATTAACTAACTCCGGTAATGGTGATTCCACTTGGAAATGGTAAATACAGTCATTCTGGCGAGCCTTCAGGCGTTTGCAATTCAAACTGCAGAAATTTTAATAATGGCAAAAATAAAAATTAGTGGCAGGGTCCTAAGGCACTGTAATTCCAACACTCTTATTGCAGCCGCCAAAAGCACACATAAATACTTGCCCGTTTAGAAGTCGAGGACTTTTATTGTCCTGCATCTTCACAAATGTTCACCTGCAATCGCACACAGGAGCATCCCTCAAAGGACTCAATAGGCATGATTCAGGACATCAGAGCACCAAAGCTCCTGCCCCCCCCCCCCCACATTAAGAGGTAATGTTGCTACTTCTGAATACATAACAATGAAAACAGTCATTGGATTAAATGATTTCCGTGCATTATCACCATAAACAATAATTATTTGGCAGCTGCCCTTTGCGAGCGTGGTGCACACTTATGAATAAATCAAGCCTTATTGATTTACTAAGCCAGAACGCTTTCCGTTTTGCCCTGCTAATAGGAGCTCTAATCCCTGGCTGCACTTAGTGCGGCTTTAATGTAGTACGTCGCGTAATACTTTTAATATGAAAGATTAGCGCTGGTTAGCCCCGGAGCAGGAATGCTGCTCTCTCAACGGCCAATTGGCCGCTGAACCCAGTTGTCTCTGAGCGTGTCCTTGTGAATGGCATTCTCTGACTACCGATGGAAATCACACCTGACTGACACGAACTGGGAACATAACTCTGCAGATTTTCCTTCCCCCCTGACATTTAACATATTTATGAAGACCTACATGAATTCAAAGATAGAGCTAAAACAGCAAGGCAGGAAAATGCAGTGCCTCAACTAGGTCTCTGTGCCCCACCAAACTGGCATCTAAAATAATAAAATGTGGGTTTGGGGATGGAGCTCAGTTGGTACAGAGGTTGATTGGCATGCACAATGCCCTGGTTTCAGCACCCCATAAAAACCCTGTATCAAGCAATCAACCAATCAGATTGCTCCTTTTTCTATGAAGTGACTGCAAAGGCAGGACAACTGCTTCAGTTAATCCAAAGATCTTGAACTCAGACACTTCAGCCTGAGGGGAGAGCCTGTTTTTGTGCCCTCACACAATGTGGGTATAAGCCCACACAGACACTTCAGCCTGAGGGGAGACCCTATTTTTGTGCCCTCACACAATGTGGGTAAAAGCCCACATACGCTAAGCTGTCAATGTATGTTTGTTCCTTGACCACTCAGTGGGGAACTGGAACGTCTTAGCTCTCTAGATTGAAAAGGGTGAAAAGGGAACTTAGCCTCCAATTGTTGATTAAGGGAGATTCTACCCAAGCAATCCTAATCACGTTCCATCCTAGACAATATGATGTGATGAGCTTCTGTTAACTTGCCACAACCTAAGAGGTTCCAGTGAGAAACTGTCTAGATCGGGTTGGTCTGCAAACACGTCTTTGGTAAACTACCTTGAAGTTAATCGAGGTAGGAAGACCCAACCAGGGATGCGGGAGGCGCCATTTCACTTGAAGGACCCTGGATTGGGTGGGAGCGTGGAAGCAAGCAAGGATGCATTAACTCTCACAGCCCTGGGCTGCGATGGACCCTGGATTGTGTTGGAGTATCAGAAGCAGGCAAAGATGCGTTCATTCTCTCGCTGCCCTTGACTGCAGATGTGATGGTTCAAGATCCTGCCTTGACCTCCCAAGCATAATGGACTGCAACAGGGGATTGTGGGCCAATTAAACCCGCTCTTCTCTAAGTTGCTTTTGCTAGGGTATTTCATCATCACGGCAACAGAAATAGAACTAGAGTGCAGGCCGCTGTCCGACAGGGAGGGACACAGGCACTTTGTTCCTGTGTTTGTCACAGATTCCTAGGCTGACATGCATGTACCCTAATTCTAAAATAAACTCCATAAAATAGAGAGATAAGCAGTCACATGCTCCTACTGTTCTCCTTTAATTGGGATCACAGACACCGGAAGGTTGGGGCACTTTACCCCCTGAGATTACATCATAGAAGCCCCCATTTCAATGATGGAACTGGTGGGAAGGGCTGAGGGGACTCACCTACAGAACTAAGTTAATGGCGGGTGCTCACAATTCTGACGGCCATGTCCCTCCCTTTACTTTGATTCCTGGGATTTATAAGAAGCCTCGGTTGGGCTGGAGTGATAGCTTGGTCAGGAAAGTTCTTGCTTTGTAAGCTCAACAACATAAGCCAGATCTCCAGAAGCCAGGCTGACAGAATGAGTTTGTAATCCCGGTAATCCCGGTACCGGTAAGGCAGAGAAAGACAGATCCTCAGGGCTCCCTGGCCAGCCATTCTAGCCTAACTGGAGAGCTAAAGGCCAATTAGAGACCCTGTCTGATTAAAAACAACAACAAAATGGATAGACCTAAGGAAAGAGAGACAAACTTGTCCTTTGGTCTACAAACTACATACACACACACACACACACACACACACACACACACACACACAC
>NC_034605.1:7565710-7588877 GCF_900095145.1 Mus pahari | reverse complement strand
CACTCACACACACACACACACACACACACACACACACACACACACACACACACGCCTCAGATCACCACAGAGCCTCTCAGGCAGAAACATTAGGGTCACGGGTTGCTATTTCATATTTTTCAATGCCTTTTAAATTCAACCACAACAAAGATAAAGATCATCTGGGCACCGTTGCAGTATTTATAGCATTAACTCACTAAGAAAACCATACAACAAAAATCCCCATTCAAAACACAGATACCCCTAGTCCCTGTAGACTAACCATTGCCTCTGGTTATGAAGCAATAATTATCCCTCCCCACAGAAATCAATAAAAGCTCTTGCCTCATGAACCTGCTATTTCCCGACTTTGTTCTCTGAACTAAAGATTCCCAAGTCATATTGATTACATAGTAAATTTTTTTAAGTTCTTTACAAGACAGCACTGAAGAAATCCTCACGCTAACATCACCGCTGTTGTTAAAAGACTTCTCATCTTTCCGTCACATTAATGGTCATCCTTTTTCTAGGGTTTTGTCATTTTTCATTTTCATCTTGTCATTTTAAGGGTGTCTTTGTCTTGCTTAATAGCACAGAGTCTTAGGATACAAATTTGATGGTGTTTCTGAGACTTTGACGACTGCCATATTTTTCTTCCAAGTGTGGGGGGGGGGCTGATGAACGGACTGTGCCTTGTCTCTCCAGGGACAGCTGGGACCATCCCAAATGCACCTAGGAGCTCTCAGAGTACTAATACCATCACAACTCTGTGCAGAGTCACATAGCAGCTGTTTTAAAGGGCAACCAACAGGCTGGGGAGTTGGGCAAAATGCCCCATGGGTAAAGATGCCCGTTGCCAAAACTGGGACCCTCCTAGGGGAGGACTGCTGAGTGCTGTCCTCCCACCCAGGTACGCACACTCACACACATACACACAAATAAAACTTCTAAATGTGAATTTTTAATAGTAGATTGAGAGTTTTAGAAGGTAAGGAGAATGGGGAACAATTTAGGGGTGATTTAAAAAAACAAAAAACTACCCAGACCTTGATAGTGACATTGTTTGCACAACCTTGTGAATGAGATTAAAGTCATCAAACTTAGAGAGATGACTTTTATAATACATGCATTATGTTTAAAATTATACAGGACTCGAGGCAGGGCTCAGTACACAGCGTTTGCTTAGTATTCTCAAAGTCCATGCAACATTAATTCATTAATAAATTATATTACATTAAACACACCGGTACTTTTGATGTGAGCCCCACTAAGGTCCCAACGGCCTTGTTTGTGAGCACACATCAGTTCTGACCTCAGAGACCAGTGGGAGAATAGGAGGAGGAAGGAGGCAAGTTGATCCAGGCAGGACAGAAGAGACACAAAGATCTAAAAGGATGCCCTCGCTCTCTTTCTTCTGAGACAATGAGGGGTCATGATGTCAGCTAAGGCCAAGGCAATGGGTTCAACCCTGACAAATGTCACACAAAGGCAACTCCTGAGCTTAGGCCAATTTTATGACCCCCTTTTTAGCAAGTCATCAATTATGCATAACAAAGAGAGGAAATAAAAGCCACGGACCCTTCTCCACAACCAGAAATATTCTACCAGAGGCATGTGGGAGGGGCAAAAGAAAAAGAAGAGGGGAAGAGAGAGAGGGGAAGAAAGACAGGGAGAAGGAAAAGGGGAGAGTGAGAAGAGAGTGGAGGAGGAGAGGGAGCGGGAGAAGGAAATAGATTACTCCAAAGGAGACTCTGGAATACCCGTGGGAGACTGTAACAAAGCTGACGGGTACCACTGATGCTGTAGCCATACAATATTTTCAGAGTCAGGTGCTTAGTTGAGCTCAGTTCTAACAGTCCCTAGGAACTTTCTTAGTGCCTTCTTCCCCAGCAGGAGTCCTCAGCGACAGCACTTCAGGAAGGCTAAACCTAGAAATACTTAATTGTGAAGATGCCCTGTGCCTTGGAAGAAGTTCAGGGGTGCCTCTGGTTCGGTCTTTCTAAGTGCTGGTAGCATCTCTCTCCCATCAGGCACAAAAGCACTCTGACAGTGACAAATGTCTAGAGGGGGGACCACCCCCAATAAGTCTTGTGGCAACTAAACTGATCTCATGTTTATAGGGGTTTGGACCACTGCTCTAAGTGATGTCAGTTCCCACTGGTTTGGCTTTCTCCTTGTTTCATCGTCCCAGTATGCCCACAGCAAGAGAAAGCAAAGACTAAGTGCAGGGTTAGGGATGTGGCTCAGCTGGTGGAGTGTTTGCTGTGACATGCCAGAAGCCTGCGCATATGGGGTGTGGTAGCAAATGTCTGGAATCCCAGCACAGAGAAAGTTGAGGCAGGAGAATGAGAACTTCAAAGACTTCAGTCTGCACTACACAAGAGAGAGGAAGAGAAACGAAAGCAAACAAGCCACCTTAGAAAAGAAACCTGGGTCGGAGGGCTAAAGAGGCTCCTGAGGTTAGGGGAGTGTGCTGCTACAGGAAAGAACCTAAGTTCAGTTCCCAGCACCCCTGGTTAAGTGGCTCAGAACCCAAGCACCTGTAACTCCAGATCCAATGACCCCTTCTGGGCTCCTGGGCTCACAAGCACTCAGCTATGCACAGCAGCACGCACATAAACATAATTAAAGCAAGTCAACCTTTAGAGAGAAAAGTCTGCTTTAAAATGTGAATTCTCTAAAATGACGGAAAGGTAAAAGCAACACATCTAATCCCAAAAGAGGGAACTCTCCTCTCTCCTCTCCTCTCCTCTCCTCTCCTCTCCTCTCCTCTCCTCTCCTCTCCTCTCCTCTCCTCTCCTCTCCTCTCCTCTCCTCTCCCCTCTTTCCAATCTCTCCTTACCATTCAATGGCTTACCTTCCTCGCCTACCATCCAAAGACCACCTTCAAACTGGCCTTGAACAGTCTTTCCTCCTGTTTGACCAAACTGCCTGAAGATCAATAGCATGCTTGATAAACAAAACTCCACCCACCACCCACCCCACAACATCCTCTAGGTAATTAAGCCCCCCAGGGAATTGTAAAGAGCTAAGAAACCTTTACACTAAACCCACTCCCGAGTTTCATAGAAGGGTCCTTCTGCCCTGCAGCAAAGATCAGGTGGGTGTCAGGAAGAACAAGCTCTTGGATATCAAACCCTTTGACATGCGAGCTCACCATCCGGAGGCCTCAACACCTTGTTGTTCTGCGTGCACCACCCCACAGGGTGCAGATCCGCTATGATCACATCGCACCAGAAGTCAGCCCTTCGGTCCTCCCCATAACCACAGTAACGCAGGAGCAGCAGCTGGCCACAGGTGGTGATGATCGTGGCCACCCAGTAAGTGTCTGGATTGTTCTTGTTGGCCACCTCCAACTTCATTCCTGGCTGGAAGCTACTCCGAATGCTGATCTCCACCTTGAGATAGCAGAAACACACACAGGAAAACCAAGATCAGTCTAGTCACGAGCCGCGAAAGATTTTTAAGAACTACATAAACACAAGCACTTGCGAACATAATCCCTGCTGCCTTAAAAGAGGTGTAAGACAAATCCACCATGAGCCTCTAAGGAGAGGCTAAATACTGGGGAAGCCACACTCCAGAGATAAAATGAATTTGATAACAAGTTTTTATTTCACCCGTTAAATTCAACAGCTTGAAACTAATAATATAAAAATATGAGTAAGCAGGAATGGTGTTGCACACCTGAAACCCCAGCACCCAGAGGCCAACACAGAAATCCTACAGATTTACATCAACCTGGGAGATACAACTAGATCTCGTCTCAAAATACCAAAAAAAGTCTATAAAGGCTGAAAATGTCACTCAGTTGGTAGGGTGCTTGCTGAACATACAGGGAGTCCTATGATGCTAAAACACAAGGGCTTGATCCTCAGCACTGAGTCATTAAAAAAAAAAAAAAAAAAAAAAAAAAAAGGCAGGTAGAGAGAGAAGAATCAAGTCAAGGTCATCCTTGGCTATACAGTTTGAGACTAGCCTAGGCTACATTAAACCCTGTATTTAAATGATGGTGGTGGTGGTGGTGGCAGTGATGATGATGATGATGATGATGATGATGATGATGATGATGTAAAAGCTAGTATTTTTGAACAAGGACTCCCAAGATCCTGAGTTTAACGAAAAGCGCTTCTCAATTAGAGCTACATACTCTTCCGTGTATATAGCTCAACTGTTCAGTGTGCCAGGACAAAAATTAAAAATAACAAAAGCAGCACCCCCAACGGATGTGAGGTCTACCAAGAGGAGACCCTCAAAGAAAGCCAGGGCATGGGGAATGAGTCATCTGTGAAACGGCTACTTTTTCTACAAATCTTTTTACACAGGCCTGGGGACCGTCTACATCTGGAAGGCTGGATGCCTGCATGCTCCTTCAGGGATACAGAGGTCCCGAAAGACAATCACCTGTTCACCATTTGGTGACATCCACTTCAGCTGAAAAGGAGGTGTGAGAAGTGACCACCCAGACAATTCTGCAGGTGACCCCTTACCAAAGACATGACCTCACTATACAGAAGAGAAGGGGGAAGCTGTCAATCAGTCTCTCCTTCCCAAACTTCCCTAAGGAAATCACAGGTCATCTTAGCATCTTGTCCACCATGGCTTCCGCAGGACCATGGTCCTCGCTATATAAGCCAGAGATACGTCACCTGTGTTGTGCTTTAAAACGTAAACTCTGGTTTCACCACGTGAACTACAGCCTGAGGGGTACAGAGAAAGGAAGGGGAGTGCACCCTTACAAATTCAAGAAGGTCTTAAATGCCCTTTTGAAGAGACATGGCACTTCCAAGTAGAAACTAATGTGACTGTCTTATTTCAGCTGAACCTCAAGGAGGTTGAGTTGCTCCTGGGACAGCCCAGTGGAAAAACAGATCTCCCAGAAATACATTTTTATTTACTAAAACAACAGTCACACATATGAGCGTGGCTTTGGGGAACATCATCTTTCCCAACCAAGAGCTCACGACTAAGAAACGTCTGCGTCCCTTTCTCCTAAGACGTGCCCCCAGGTGCACATGCTAGCTGAATAACAAGCAAATATGATCAAGGAGAATGAACTTCGTGAGACCTACATTTCCAGACTCTATCGTGATTCCTCTAACATGGTTTATCGCTCCTCTAAAACCTACAAAACTCTAATGTGGCTTTTCAAAATTACAGTAACCTTTTTTTTTTTTTTTTTGACAAAATCTCCTGTCACTCGGGCTAGCCTTAAGATCGCTACAAAGCCTGAGATTAAACTGCTAATCCCCCTGCCTCTACCTTCCCGTTCTAGAATTATACAGATGTACCACAACACCCAGTTTTAGCCAATGCTAAACCTGGGGGTTCATGCACGCTAGGAAAGTATTCTATCAACTGGGCAGAGTCCCCAGCCCCAAAATCGCCTCATTATAAAAAATATAGTCATTACACCTACTAAGAAGAATTAATGTAACATCTTGCCTAACTCGCCGGCTTATTATTAGAATCAAGCTGTGTCCTGTTTCAGGAGCAGCTATGCAAAACCCAAACTCCCCCCCACCCCGCCCCGGCTGGCCTTCTTCCTACAAAATCTTAGCTGAGTTTCCGTTTCTCTTTTCACTCTTCTCTTCTGACTGGTTCTGGGGTTTCACCCACTAGATCCCTTTCCCTCCCTCCCACAGACCAGAAGGAACAAACTGCTCAACCTACATGTCTGAAGGACACGTGTGGCACCGCTCTGGTACCTGTCTCTTCCAAATAGTCTCCCCAGCTGAAGTCATTGTCCTCCGGGCCGGAATCTTCATCTGTGGAAACAGAGCAAAGCAAGAATATCAAAACTAGGGGACGGAAGGGGACACAAGCCGACTCAGTGGCTTCAGAGGACATGGCTGAACTCTCACAAGAACTTCAGCTCACTGTTAAAGAAATATTTAGTTTTAAAAAAAAAAAAAGGGTAAAGGAGATGGAGAGATAGCTCCTTCGGTAAACTGCTTGCTGTTCAAGGACAAGGACCTGAGTTCAGAGATCCAGAAAGCACGTACAAATTCTTGAAGGGTAGTGTGTGTGTGTGTGTGTGTGTGTGTGTGTGTGTGTGTATACAAGTGTGTACGTGTGTGTGCATGCACATCTGTTAGGATTCAATGAGAGTCTGCCAAAAAAAAAGGGAGACAGATTGGTTACAATTGATGTCAGGCATACAGAAAGAGAGAGACAGAGAAAAAAGAAAAGAAACCGGGAGACAAGAAGAAAAAAATGCTTTGATGCCTTGTCAAAATTAAAAGCAGTATTTGTGCTTTGAATCAAATGAGTAAGAGCTGACTTAAGGCTAACTACCTGATACTCATGGTATCATGGTACCTGATATTCGTGGCCTAACATTAGCCATGGTAGACATCACAGTGTGGGAAGGCTGGAAGAAATGCAAAGGGACATTTCTAGCCCAAAGTGTGGGCCAAGATATATACAGGCACCAAACTCCCTACGAACTGAGGCTGGAGACTGGAAACTAACAGACTTTTATAAAACAGTGACTTCAGAAACATTTTAAGAAAAATACATTGGGGGTTGGTGAGATGGCTCAGTGGATAAGAGCACCCGACTGCTCTTCCGAAGGTCTGGAGTTCAAATCCCAGCAACCACATGGTGGCTCATAACCATCCGTAACAAGATCTGACTCCCTCTTCTGGAGTGTCTGAAGACAGCTACAGTGTACTTACATATAATAAATAAATAAATCTTAAAAAAAAAAAAAAAAAAAAAGAGTTCTCAGAGCCTCTCCCACCAACAGAAGTTCACAGATTAAGTGCTTCTCAAGTCTCAAGGGAAAGGACACAAACACCTAAATGTATATAATGTCCCTCAAGATCGTTAACTCTTCTTTGAGGCAGACAAGACGGCTTAGCATTCAAAGAGGCTTGCTGCCAAAGACGGAGGCCAAAGTTCAATCCCTGGAATCCCCAAGATGAAAGAACAGAATCCCAAGAGCTGTTTTCTGACTTCTTAAAGTACATTCATGTGGGCTGGTGAGATGGCTCAGTAGGTAAGAGCACCCGACTGCTCTTCAGAAGGACCGGAGTTCAAATCCCAGCAACCACATGGTGGCTCACAACCATCCGTAACAAGATCTGATGCCCTCTTCTGGAGTGTCTGAAGACAGCAGTGTGTACTTACATATAATAAATAAATAAATCTTTAAAAAAAATAAAAGAAAAGAAACAGCATTTAAAAAAAAAAAGTACATTCATGTAAGAAAGAAAGGGAGAAAGAAGGAAAGAAAGGAAGGAAGAGAAAGAGTGTGTGTGCGTGTGTGTATGTTTGAGAGAGAAGAGAGAGAGAGACAGAGACAGAGACAGAGAGACAGACAGACAGGAGGCAGACGCCTGGGGGGCTGTGAAAGATTTTCTAGATTGGGTTTACTTAAGACGGACACCTCACCCTAAATGTGGATGACACCATTCACGAACTGGGGTCTCTGCCTAAGTAAAAAGGAGAAAGGGACATGGAGGTCCAGCATCCCTGTCCCCCTGCTTCCTGACTGAGGGTACCATGTGACCGGACACCTCAACGGCAAGTCACCATGACTGATCAGACAGTCAGACTGTGAGCCAGAAGTAAACCTTCCCTTCCTTATGTCATGTCCGTCTGACCGCAGACGTAACTACTGTGTGTTTGCTAACCGCAGACGTAACTACTGTGTTTGTGATTTTAAGCCACCCTCAGGGCCAGCAAGAAGACACAGCAGAAAGCACCGCATACACAAGTAAAAGGAACGCTTCGGATAGTTCACTTGTCTTACAAAACTGTTCAAAGGATGTCAACCTTCAACTCATACATCTTTCACAAGCAAGTGCTGACTTCACTGGCCAAGAGGAAATTCCATCTCGGGCATGGCATGCTATATGCTCTCAGGTGAGCCAGGGGGATTAAGAACGGGAGGCTTCCAGAATGAAAGGCTGCCCTTTCTTCTCCTGGTGATTTTTCAATTAAGGGAAAGATAAGTAATTGTCTTGTTATCCTCAACATAGTCTAAGAGATGAACAGAAAATGGTATTTTATTTTATAATCAGAAAATGCTAATATTACCTTTTAAGACAAGTTCTCACTAACTGGCCGTTTAGCCCAAACAGGCCTCAAATGTGTGATCCTCCTGCCTCAGCATCCCAAAGAGCTGTGGTGGCATATTCTTATACCACTAGGCCCAGCTAAAAGATGCTCGTGGAAGGTGATGACTTAAATGTTGCCTTCCACATGCTTGCTAGAGCTGCTTCTTGAGTGTATGCCAATAAAGATGCTTAAAAGCAAAAGCCCAAGAGAACACAGCCATTCTTGCAAAAGAGTGTCTAGGTCCTGAGCTCCAAGCCCAGCTAGGAAGATATGAGACTTGGAGCATCTAAGACACCGAAGCAAACAAGTCATTCTGGCCCACTACAGAAACACTTCATAAAAATAAGCCACATGCCAGACCCAGAACGAGATTAAATAACACAAAAATTGTATGTCCGACACTGGTAACTCTAGCCACGCTGTTAGAAAAATAAAACTGTATACAAAACTTAGGCTTACTCATAACAAAGTCTGTTAAAAATCTGCCGCATATAACCCCTCCCCAGGCTTGTGTGCCCAAACAGTTGATTCTCTAAAGGCACGTTCAATGAGCAATCGGTAAACACACGCGATGTTTATGAGGAGAGATCTCATAAAGCCAGAGAAAATATTTACAGCTGATCCATAAACCTCTTAAACCCACAAACATTTTATCAAGGAAACTCTGACAACTCCCGCATCATAAATGGTCAAGTGGGAGGCATTTCCCATGATGTCATGAAACCCCACTATGAAAAGCTACTATGAACACTTCACACCTTACAAAGAAAGCAGGCGTGTTCATTAAAACAGCAGTTCAGTTTGGTTTGGTTTTAACAGAAAGCTATCTGTGGGACCAGAATATTCCAGAATAAACATAAATAGAATGTCTTATGAAAAGCCGGAGCACAAGTGACTTCAAATAAAAATATAATAAACAAGTGTCCCATACATCTTTTTTCTTAATAAAAGCTGAGATCAGCTCACTTTACAGTCTGAAGGGAGCCTGGCTTTGCAAGAATGGATATTAGAGCTTGCCTGTTACCATGCAGGGCTCCAGAAACTGGCAGATTCCCCACGAACAAAATCTTGCAGAAGTCAATCTCTCACATGCTAGGTAATTTTTTAAACGTGAAAAGAGATAGGAAGAAGGCTTTAAATCATCTTTAAATACTGGCAGCTCCTCCCATCACCAGGAGAGGAAAACAGGGCAGTTGTGAGATGCTCTCTAAATAACCCAGAAAAGGAACTACTGCTGCCGGTCCACCCTGGATCTGAGCACACAACTGCAGCCTGAAGTTCAAAGCGCGGGTAGGGGGTGAGGGTGTATATGTGGGTGTGTAAATATTGACCCACAAGACCTAGTTCTCACAATGAGGAGCAAGCCTTGAACTTTTCTAAGTGTGTTGACCCACGTACTCCCAAATAAAAGAAAGAGGCTTGGTTGCCTGGATGATATAGTCTCGGGAGTGCCAAGCGCAGCACAAGGGTGACTACAACAGGAAAATTAGTACATTCAAGTCTAGCCTGGGCAAGCCATAATCACATAAAGAACCCTGCCTCTTAATCCAATATATATGGAGAGAAATATGTTTAATACACATAAGCGTTGTTGTGTGTGCACATGTATAAAATAAGCATGTTCGTGTGTGTGAGTATGTCTGCGACTGCGTGCATGCGGGTTGGTGCCAGTGGTCACTCATCAGGAGCCATCCACCTTGTTTTTAAGACAAGATCTCTCACTGGCTCACCAATTAGGAGAGTCTGGCAGGTCAGCAAGCCTGAGCATCTCTGCATCTCTGCCTCCCCAGCACTGGGGCAGTAAGTGTACTTTTTTTCACAAGGGTTCTGGGGATCGAACTCAGGTACTCATGCATTAAACTCAAGGGCTTTATTGACTCAGTTACCGCTCTAGCCCCATTTTTACTATTATTATTATTATTATTATTATCATCATCATCATCATCATCATCATTTGTAAGACTCAAGTTGACATGTTCAACTTCCTTCCTTTTCCTCAGAGGCTGGCCTTGGCTGAACATACAGTATCCCAGGCTGCAGTGTGAACCTGCATTGAGCAGGCCTGCACATACCCTGTCTCAGAAGCCATTGTATTACGGTAGCCCCCACATCCTGCTACCTTTCACTCTGGTTCATCACACCCAAAAGTCCAGCCATCCAAATTCAGTGGGCTTCACTCCTGCATGCCTTGGGGTACTGTGGGGTGCTCTGCCCACTGGGGGAGACCTGTGGTTCCTCTTTGTTTAGCTGTACTTAATTCAGGTGCACACTCTCTTTGTTTCTAGGAGGGAAGTACCCTTTTGGTCTTACTTCAAGAACAGGACTCACATTTGAGTTGCCAATCCCAGCTAAAATCTGAGCTCTCCTGGGGAAAAGCTAAAAGAAAGAGGAAAAAAAAAAAAAAAACTAACAGTGAGACTCGGTTTAGTCTCAGCCGGGATACAGCCCATGAGAAAATCATCCTTGCAAGGCACTAAATCAGCCTCAGGCAGAGTGGGCAGAGAGAAGCAAAGGGGAACACACTGAAGCCCCCAGACTAGTTTTCTGTCTCTTGATCATCAGGCAAGATCGCTGATATAGACTCACTGTCCTCTCTCCCTCGCTGTCTCCACAGCCCCCTCTCCCTCTGAACCTGGTGCCTCACATATCTCACACAAGCTAAACAACTGCTCTACCAGTGATCTATATATTCCAGCCCTGTTTATACATCTTTGGAGACAAAGTCTCAGCCGGCAGGCTCTCAGCATAATCTTATCCCTGTAACCCAGGCTGGTTTCAAGCTCACAATCTCCTTGTCTCAACCCCTTAAGCAGTTAGCATTATGTATGGCTAAGCAGATGCCATCATGTGTCTGTCCCATAACAGAGGAAGAAGGGACGGAAGAAAGAAGAAAAGGGGATCTGAGTGGTGTCGGGATTAATGACATCAGTGCCCCAACCTCAGTATGGGTGCTCCCAACACACCACACCCTTGGCATCCAGTGTCCTCATCTTCAAGATACGTTATCTGTTTAAATGTTCAAACCTAGAGATGATTTAGAAAATTGCTCATTTTAATCTATAAAGTTTTAGACTCACTTTTAAAACCTGTGACACTACGTTGAATGCATGAACTCCTGATAATCTGGTCACCCACACAAGACCACACCAGTCAACATCCCACACTGGGGGAGGAAGGGTACGACCCCACCCACCCCTAGTGGAAGAACTACCGACAGTGGGTGGCTATTTTGTTTGTTTGTTTCCGGGACAAGACCTCTGATAGCTTCCCCATGCCCAAGTGGTCAGGTTTACACTCAAGTATATATAAGCAACACTAATTGGCCTCAATAGAGTATATAGGTATATCAACAATAATTATGGAGAAAGAAGACATAAATTTGAGAGGGACAATGGGGGAACATAGAATGAACTGGAGATGGAAGTCTGATGAAAATACATTGTACTCACGTTTGAAATTCACACACAAAATTTTTAATTCAATCTATAGAAATATGGTAGCACTATCAAAGCCTCCTCGTCTCAAGGACATAATGAAACACTAAAACACAGGGACATATAAGCCCATAGCACAATGAGAAAGACCAGGGTCAGAAGCTGCAAAATCCAAACATAACTTAGAATTATTTAGAAAACTTAGTGTTAAAGATCAGAGCATCGTGCGTGATTTAAACCATCCACTACTCGAGAGTAAAGTACAAATCACGAATGAGCATCTACGATGTGCTTTCAGCCAGGAATCCCCCAGACTCTGATATCGTCCTGAAGAACTTGTCAGGAAGAATAATTTCCTGACAGTAGATTATCCGTAATGAGCTTCAGCATCTACTTACGCTACAGAGAAATATGGCAGCTGCGTGAAAAGGAAAACTTATCACTGAAAATGACACTGCCCCCAGAACAGCGCTGTGTGCAGAGGATGTGCTATAAAAATCCAGGCAATGCCCAGGAACTTCCAAAGTGTGAGACTGTAAGATTACTTCACTCTGCAGACAGGAAAAAAGATGGCGGGTGGGGACAACTAGAGCAGTGCCTGTCTAGCAGTTCTCAAAGCCACTGGTCAGTGAAGTGCTTGCTGTACAACCGTGAGGACCTGCGTTTGGATCTCCGGCATCCACAGGTGAGTCAAGCATAGTGGGGCATGCATGGCTGGAATCCTTGACACTTACAGGTTAGCCAGCCCAGCAAAACCAGCAGATGCCCTGGGTCAGCAAGGGCTTGCCTCAGAGCATGGGTGGAAGGCCTGTGGAAGAGGTCAGGGGGTAAAAGTGCTTGTGACAGAGGCCTGATGACCTAAGAGGATGAAAGTTGTCCTCTGACATATCCCCCACATGTGACCCACAAATTTCTGCCTCAACTGTTACTAATGATCAATAAACACAAATACGATGGGGAGCAACTGAAAAGGATACTCCAGGTGAATAGCATATGCATACTTACACTGGATTGCAAGTGTGCGCTACACACACACACACACACACACACACACACACACACACGGCCTAATTCTGCAGCAGATACTATGAGCCTTTATTCCACTAAGATAGTCACGTTTTACAGGTTTACAGACCTTTACAGAACTGAGAGATCTGATCTTGTAAGGTCGATGGTATCAAGCAGTTTTTTACTCCATCACTGACTGACTAGTTCGTTCAAGTGGGACCAGCAAGATGGCTCAGCAGGTAAAGGCGCTCGCTCCCAAGTCTGAAGACAGAGTTCAACTCTCCCCCAACTTGCCCTGTGACTCTCACCTCCACGTGCAACCATGGCATACTGCATATAAGTGAACACACACACACACACACACACGCACACACACACACACTTCATTATTTCAAAGTGAGGACAAACTTGATTAATTTCATTAGACAATGGTCAACCCTCTCCCTAAATTAATGGGCAACATTTTGCATGAATTCACTGCAGCAAATATTAATGATTCACAGGGCTCTCTTGCCCTTATTTAATTTGCTGATATATAAATCGTGCACTTCTATTTTCAGAAAAAAAGTATCCTTTTAAAATAAACCAGTACATAAATATTTTTAGAGATGCATTTATAAATTCATTAAATATTAAAATCCAATTAAAAACAATCTGGGATTTTTTTGTTTATTTTTTTGCTTTGTTTTATCCAATTATATCACACAAAGTCACACGACCTAAATTTCTTTCACACTACATACTTTCCAAAGACATACATGCTCACTGCTTTGGAGAGTGTGCCAGTAATATCTTCTCTCACAATTCTTCATTTCTCATTGAAACTAACCTGGGACACCGCTGATGGGTAGCTCTGAGGAAAGGTACAGTCACTAAGCATGGGAGCCCCCTGACATCTGTAGTGACAGCACAGATAGCTACAGACAATTACCAGCAGAAGGCACGGAGATTCAGACGTGCTGGGTCACCCCACGGTAACCTGGGCCACTCTGTCTTGTATGATCAATATGAGTACTGACCAAATCCTTTGTAACGTGAAAGCTGCTGTCTCTGTACTGTGTCGTGGGGCTTGGGTGGGACAGCAAATGCCATGAGACCTAGAAACATGTCCCCAGTGTTTCCTGAGCATCTCAAGAAAATACTGGTCTATATGCAAAGTTCCAGAGAAACCCAACCCACAGGATCCTACCTGAGTAAAGGGTCCCATTCCCATTTGCTGGGCCGGTTATCTTTTCCAAAGAGGAGGATGAGTTGCGCTTCTTCGAAACTGGCAAATATCTCTCCATGCTGATGACTATGCCTCCTAGTCCCTTAATTCATCCTCCAGGGAGCTATATGAGGACAAGCAAAAACAGAAGATTAGAGCCCTCTGATCAGACTCATCGTGTCAACTCTTGTAGCTCTCCTAAGGTTACAGAGCCCTCACACCAACTCATAACACTCCAGAAGCGCGGAGGGGGGGACGGGAGGGGGATGCAGTTGCCGACTAGAAATACCAAGAATCAGAACGAACGGCACATCACCTCTCTATACCTCATCAACAACAAAGGTCACAGCACAGCAAAGCTAATTATTTTCTAGAGGTCATTACTAACACTAACATGGATACTTTTTTTTTCACCAACAAATACAGTCCACGATGGTAGTCCATCAGCCTGGGGCGCATGTGTCCTCTCTGAAAAAACTTTTAAATCTATATGTAATTACACATTGTATCACATATAAATTGTTAAGATATACAGAATTTTATTTATATGTACATATATATAATTCAATGTGTTCTTTATTTCACATGTAGATAAAAAAACAAAGTCAGCAAAACAGGAAAGCTAGACAAGAAAAGGAATGAATATGGCATGTATATGTCTAGCAGTAGGATAGTGTGTGGCTCACATATTGGTGAGTGGTCTAAGAATATCACCTCCTCAACACACAATTGCGTGTGCACTAGCACATGTACACATGCACACACACTCACAGGGAGACAGAGAGAGACAGACAGACAGACAGACAGAGACCGAGAGACAGGGAAGCACAGAGTCACACACAGCAAGACACACATAGCACATACAGACACACAAGCACTTACATATCACACACAGCAGACACACACAGCACACACAAGCACATACATATCACACACACAGCACAGATTCACATACAGCACAGACATAGCAAACACATATACCCCACACACGCACACACATACACACACAGAGCAGACACACAAAAGCATATACATATCATACATGCGCACACACACATACGCAGGGATCAGACTCACATATAGTACAGATACACACAACATGCACACAAGCGCATATGTATAACACACACAGCACACATTCAAGCATATACATATCACACACACACACACACANAGAGAGAGAGAGAGAGAGAGAGAGAGAGAGAGAGAGAGAGAGAGAGAGAGAGAGAGTCACAGAAAGTATGAAAACAGCTCCAGTTGCCGGGAAGAGGCTTCGAAAAGGCCAGGCACCCAGCACTGAGATTTAATCCCTGGACATTTATTTATCTACCTGTTGCATCAAAACACACTGTTGGGGGGAGCCCAGGCTATTTCTCAATCAAAATACAAAGGAAGAAAAGGCCTGCTTTAAACTAGAAAGTATAAAACCACCTGATGTGGTTCATTCAGCAACAATCTAGGCAACTTGCTCACTAATAAAAGCAAACAGAACAACAATCAAAAATTCAAGGCTCCTCCAAACAACTGGATTATCTCTTTTCCATTCAGTATTCTCTGAGCACCGAGACTTATGTTTTATGAAGCAAACATCAGTGATGATACAACAGACAGACACACAGACAATAGATAGACAGACAGACGGACAGATGACAGATCGATCAATCCATCAATCGATCCATCAATCAAAGGATGTGGAGATGGCTCAGTGGCTCAAGCATTTGCCAGGTAGTCAGTCATGAGGATAGTTCAGATGCCCAGAGTCAGCCCAAGTGCTGGCTGGGATGGCAACTCTCAGAACTGTAGCCTCCTAAGGTGGAGAAAGGAAAGTCAGATCAAGCCGGCTAGCAGGAGACACCATGTTGGAAAGTTCTGGGTTTGCCTGTGAGACCCTGACTCACTGAATAAGGTGGAGAATGGCTGAGTGTGTACCTGGACAAGCTTGGGCCCTCACCTTCTTACCACATGCCATGAAACTATGAGCCAGAATGAAACTCCCTTCCTGTGATGGTTTACAGATGCTCAGCCCAGAGTGTGGCACCATTAGGAGGTGTGGCCTTACTGCAGTAGGTGTGTCACTGTGGGGAGTGGGCTTAAGACCCTCAGCCTAGCTGCCTGGAAGTCAGTATTCTCCTAGCAGCCTTCAGATGAAGATGTAGAACTCTCAGTTCCTCCTGCACCATGCCTGCCTGGACGCTGCCATGTTCCCACCTTGATGATAACGGCCTGAACCTCTGAACCTGTAAGTCAACCCCAATTAAATGTTGTCCTTCTAAGAGTTGCCTTGGCCATGGTGTCTGTTCACAGCAGTAAAGCCCTAACGTTTGTTTATTTGTTGTGTGTTTTCCTCAAGGACTCTGTTACAGCGATGAGAAGCTGACAGACAGAGGAGCAGATTCAAAACAAGAAAGTGCAGGCAGTGAGTAGAGTAGGGTAAAGCCGAAACAGAGAAGGAAAGAAAACAAGGGTAAGACATATTTGAAAGGCATAATCAGACAGGACTCGGTGAGAATAATCCTAACAAAATGCCATCTTTTCCCAGCATGCAGCCACTGATGCTACAATAAACCTAAATCGCTCCGCAGCCAGCTCTCAGCCACTAAGGTAGCCTATGGAGATAGACAGTTCTGGGGAAAGTCTCTTAAACATAGGAACAGTGCACTACTCTCATATACATCTACATTTACTGTCCTCTTTTATAGTCTATTTCACTTTAAATTCGATGGGAGGTCAAGTCTTACTGGTGACAGCTGATTGACCCATTAAGCTTAACGAAATAAAGATGGAATATTTCGAGCTGAAGATTAGCTTACTGCTTAAGTCCTCCCTAGCATGGGGGGGAGGGAAGCTGTGAGCACCACCCTAACATCTCCACAAACAAAAAGAAAAGGCACACACAAATACTTTGCTTAAGTTTTTGTTTGTTGTTACTTTTTACGCAGGATCGCACACAGCCCAGATGAGCCTTGAACTCTATGTGGCTAAAGCTAGTTTTGAACTCCTGATCCTCTGGCCACCATATACAAACACTAGGATTACAGATAGGCATGTTGGCCATGCCTGGCTAATAACAGGATATTTTGCAAAGCAAATCCTTTTATTAACAACAATGCTCTCACCTCCAACCCGCAAAAAGAGCTATTTTTAGAAGGAAGCATATTTCCTTTTCAGGGTATGTGTGGCTGTGTGTGTGTGTGTGTGTGTGTGTGTGTGTGTCCTCATCTGTAAATCCTCCATGAAGCTATGCTCCCATCCCTTTTTGGCTCCTATTTTTAAATAAACTCTATAATTTCAAAACCAAAGTTAAAGATGTCTATTAAAATGTGGCAGAATTCTTCTTCCAAAGATATATAAAGAAAGTTCAGCGAACTGCATGTCTAAAAGGGAACTTCCTTTTATTACTATAAGCTATGGCAGCAGGATTGTCTCCGAGGCTTCGGAGGCAGAGGAACCACACAACTGGAGTATGGGAACTTATTGCAAAAGTCGCCTTGGCGCAGTGAAAGGAACCATTAACTTGAATATGGAGTAACTAAGCCATTATCAAGCTGTGGGACATAAATTAACCTTTCTGTGCCACACATTTCTCATCAGTTAAATAAGAGGTTTGATTACATGCAATCAAAGAGCCTTTTCAACTCCAAAAGGCTGAGAATCTATGATGTCTCTTTAGTATTAATTGGGTATTTTCTCCATCAGACTATCATTTTATCTGAATCACACTTAATACAATAAACCCTATCCCCCTCTCACTCTCCCTCTGCCTCTTCTCTCTATTTGGGGCGTACTCAGAGAATACAACTAACTCTAGCATGAGTTAAGCAAAGCTTTGTCAGGAAGAAAATGAGTTGGGAAGGGCACTCATTGGATGTGATTACAAAACCTACCTAAAATCAGAAGGGCAGAATTTTATCAATTCTGAGTGTCATCACCACCCGAAAGAACTTTCCAGGGTCTCCGATACCTCAGGTTAGTCTCAGTCCTTCTATATAGCCAAGAATGACACTGAATTCCTGAATCTCCCCCCCTCTGAGGTCCAAGTACTCAGATCGATCATGGGTGTGTTCCACGGGATTACCTACAGCAAATTGATATTTAACTATCCGGAGTTGGGGAGAAAGTTTAATTAGGTGCTTGCCTTACAAGCAAGTATTTGCTTCTAAGCAATCACCAGACAGTGTCTAAAAGAAAAGCCAGGCACAGGTCATTTACACAAACCCAGCAGTGCAGAGCCTGTGACAATCAGACCCGTTGGGCTCACAGGCCAGCCAGGCTACCGTTCTCAGTGAGCTCAGGTGGGTAGATAGAGAGTAGAATGTACTCAGACTGGACTCTCCCCAGGAGCTAAGAAGAAGCCCTTTAAACTCCTAGGAACTTTACAAGTTGAGAACACTCCCTGGGAGATTTGATGTCACGTAGCTCATTAGGATCTGCGGTGAGCAGACTCGGACATTTCCTGGTAACCAAACTCAAAGATCACGTGATGTTGGAGTAGGAGGTTTTTTTATTGGGGTGACTTTTGGATGCAAAGAATCCGGCGAAAGAACTGCCAAGAAAGATCCTGGAAGAACACACACAGAGAGCGCAGATACTGAGCAGCCTTGAGTGTGGAAAGGCAAAGTCCAACTCCAAGACAGTTCAACCACCCATCACAAGTTGTGCAAGAGAAAATGCTCCCGACTAAACAAACAAACAAAAGGACCAACGAGACAGAGAGACAATCAGGCAGGCTGGCGGATGGACGGGCGCACCCACCCAGGCACGCACGCACACAACTTAAATATTCACTGGTCCGATAGTTGTGCGCTAGACACCCAGCACTGAGAAGCAGCCTCATGTCAGAGCCTTTGGAACACATCCTAAGCCACCACCAATTCTTGGCTCTCTCCAACTATTCACTTAATTTAATAATGTCAAGCTTGTTAAAAAGAGAACGTAGGGATTTCAAAGCCTACGAAACTACAAACGACCCCGTTTCCCTCTGCTAGCAGCACGTGGCTTTCTCTAGTACCAGACCAGCTGGCTACTGAGCGTGCTGGCTTTGACAGCAGACGATGTCAACAGCGGAACAATCTTAGAAACTAGCCTATTTGTCTTCACACTACAGCTACTTACTTTTCTCCTTTATTGTAAATTCAAAAAGAGGCACCCCACCTGAAAAACGTTGTCGGGTACAAAGCTTCTCTGGAAAGCAGAGGAAAGTCCATGAAGATACCTATTTATAACTCGGGCATCAGCGGGTTTCTGCGGCACTTATCAAATGGGGCTTGTTGATGAAGTCTTTGTGACACCGCAGTGGCTCAGCCCTGTGTTCACGTCTATATCACAAGACATCATGGATGGGTGGGTAGTCTGTAGGTCAGGCATTGACGTAAATGTACCAAATGGATCATTTTAAATAGAACTCAGAGGGACAAACATAGGCAACAAAGATAAAGTCCCCAGGCTGAGCGCGGAAGAATTAAACCTCATAACACCCCAAGACTTTTCCTCTCTGTAGTGTGTGTGTGTGTGTGTGTGTGTGTGTGTGTGTGTGTGCACAAGTATGTGGACGTGAATGTACAGGTATGCATATGTGTGTGGAAGCCAAACTTAGAAGACAAGTGTCAAGGGTGCCCATAGACTGAGCTGGTAAGAGTCAGGGTTCTGCTGGTCTCCACCTCCCCTGAGGCAGGGATGCTGAGGGTCGACCTCAGGCTCTCAAGCTTGCTCAGAAAGCCCCTTTTCCAGTCAGTAAATGCCAGCCACCAGTCCTGCAATATTTCTTTGTACCCTTGTGTGTGGCGTGCCCTGTTCATTCATTCGTTCTCAGGTTTCAACAATGTTTGTATTTTCTTTCCTATATAAAGTGTGAGCGCAATCTTGACAGAAATCCAAGAAGATAAAATTAATCAGTAAACAAAAATCATTTTTAACCCTGACACGTAGGGAAAAATCACTTCCATGCGTCTCTACCTTCTCAATATAGTTACTTGGTGCGTATTTTTGTAAGTTCATAAAAAATTCAGAATCTAACCCAATTTTCATCTAACATTATAGAGAGAGCATTTTCTGATGCTGTAACAATTCTTTGAGAGCAGGAAAAATGGCTAAATGGATAGGGTAGTGTTTTTAGGCGTATTATCAAGTAGGTAAAATTTTTTGCTGAAAAGACTATTCACATTGCAAATGCCATCTCTGGCTTGAAAAAGAATTGCAGTGTACACCGATGTGTTCATTGAGACATTTAAATTCCGTAAGAAAAATAGAACGTGGATCACCCATTGCCTGGGCTCACTCGGAAGAGCATAAAGAAGCCAACAAAAGTGTAATTACAGCTCCTTTCCATAATAAAACAAAGAATGGAGCGTCTAGGGAGACAGGAGGTTCCACCTGCACGGTGCCAGCCTGCGTGCGAACAGGAGGACCTGAGTCTGGATGCCCAGCACATAGGCTTTAAAAAGGAGGCTGGGCAGAAGCATCTGTAACCCCAGCCCTTGTGAGGGGCTCAGGGCAGGCAAGAGCTTACTGCATGCAGTCTAGCCAGTAAGTATTCTCTGTCTCTGTCTGTCTGTCTGTCTGTCTGTCTGTCTGTCTGTCTGTCTCTCTCTCTCTCTCTCTCTCTCTCTCTCTCTCTCTNTCTCTCTCTCTCTCTCTCTCTCTCTCTCTCTCTCTTCAGTGAGCCAGTGTCTCAAAAAAGAATAAGGTTTAGAGCGATAGAGGAAGAAATGTAGTGTTAACCCATGTCCTCAACACGCACATTCACATACATAACATAACATACACAAATATACAAAATAAAAGAATAAATTAAGTACGCCAATAGTGTTGAATTTCACTGGTGGCAGCCGCCACTTGTAACACTTTGTGTACTCCAGGCAACCCTGGGGCCTTTCCTAACTGGACATAGGTCTTGTGGGGAGATTTCACTTCCTCTCCCGTTTCTTACAGCATCCGCTGCTGTCTTTTGGCTTCTCCCTGTTGCTGATGCAGCACACACTCTGGTCGCTCCCTAGGGAAGGACTGAGTGCAGAATGTGCCAGGCCTTGTTTTCAATGCGCTCACCTATTTTAACCTAACCCCTTGGGTGGATAAAGATACCATAAAGTTGGTGGCTAGCAAAATAAAAGCAACTGCCACCAAGTGTAAAGGCTACAGAATTCCATCCCAGCGAGGCACCGGTGGAAGGAGAGCCCTCCACACACGGCGGCACGTACGCGTGCACACAGGCAATCGAGCACACACACACACACACACACACACACACACACACACACACACACATGCATACTCGAACACATAAAAAAATGGAATGCAAAAAAATTTTTAATCTTCAGTTAGAAGAGCGCCTATCCTCAAAAGTAAGGACATTCCTCCATGGCCTGCCAGCCTCCACCCTCGAAGGCTCTGATGTCACCTGGCATTCTGGTCTTTGGAGGCTCAGAAATGCCACCACAGTGTCCAGTGGCAATCTATGTTAAGGCATGGAGGCACCCACTAGCTTTTATGGCTAATTTCCTCAACTTCCTTTTCTCTTTCATTCCAATATTCATGCATACAAAGGCTAGACATCTTTCGTTTCTCCTTATATCTTACACCTTTTTTAAAAATATTAAACTAAATCCTTGCCCTCTTACTCTACCACCAGGAGTATGTCCTCTGCTCCTTCCCAGGCCACTGGTGACTCCCGCAAACTTCAAAAGCTCTTTTCATACTTGCATTTGCCTTACGGTTATTTATTTCCCTCACCAACTCAGAAAGAACAAAGGTAAGATGATGGTTTTTTTCCAGGCAGTAAGTAAAATGCAAAGATTTACAGTAAGTTCTGCGTGTCTGAATCGCAGCTCCTTCACTCCACACGCTAGGACTTCCAGAAGGAGCTCAGGAAACCTCGGAATCTCTCAAAGGATTCCAACCCAGCAGGAAAATCGCACAGGCAAGTTTGGGACCAAAATTTGATCTCTGAAAAAAAAACATAAACTTCCACGTTCCTAAAGAAATGCCAGGCGAATAGCTGGGAATCGCTAGAGGAGACTACAGGGACAGCTTCTGCCAATGGCTTTGAAGATGAAGAGCAGCTGTAAGTCGGACGCTCTCGTCATCCCTTTTATTTATATGCACATTGTCAGAGGCTCATTCTGCTAATAATGCCTGACTAAGGACATTGCTTCGGGCTCTCACCAGCCAACTCTCAGGCTTCCTGTGAGCAGACAAGCCCAGCTTCCTCCCATCAGCAAATGAGATGGACTGACCGTCTGGGGCAGAAGGTCCATGGGATGGTGCCATCTACCATCAGAGTTTGGCTCACCTTGATTAAGGCAGCAATTTACTCTCCATTTTTCAACCAGACTTCATTTTCGCTCTAAATAGATTGAAATCTGACACAAATTGCTGCCCCAGCATAAGAAATGCTAATTTTTTGCAATCAGATTCATACCCCAATACTGGGAAATAAGATATGTTCGAAATAGCAGGCATTCCAGGAGAAAATACTAGAGCTGGAGCCAGCTCCTACCTCCTACAGTCACATTTTGTCTCTAGTTCACTAAGTTTAATGGACCTCCCTTAACTCAATCCTCAAACAATGTATGCTACAGGAACTATAAAGTGAGCAGAGTCCGATGCTTACAGCAAGGCATTTGCAGAATGAGCCTCCCAGGCTAGGGAAATGACTACGTCAATAAAGTGCTTGCTCTGCAAGTACAAGGACCTGAGTTCAAGTCCTAGGATCAACATAAAACAAAACCAAATAGGAAATGCCTATTATTCCAGGACTGAGTGACCAGCCAGCCTACCAGAATCAGTGAGATCCAGATTCAGTGTGAATCCACAATTATTTTATTAACCAAAAATTTAAAAGTAAGCCTATGTCATGGTTAGCTTTAAGCATGAACTTGACACAACTCGGAATCAATCACCTTGGAAAAGAATCTCAGAGAAGGATTGTCTATATGAGGTTGGCCTATGGGCCTGTCTATACAAAAGTACCTTAATTAAACTAATGGATGTGGGAAGATCAACTCATTTGGGGGCAGCACCATTCCCTAGGCAAGGGAGTCCTGAACTGTATGTATATGTGTGGAGGAATTGAGCTGCGTACATGCAAACAAGCAAAGATTCATTTCCATCTGCTCTTTTCTGTGTATGTCCTGTGACTAGCTGTCCAAAGTTCCTTCCTTTAAATGGCAGACTGTATAACATTGGATTAAAAGACAAATAAAAACCCCTTTCTCTTCCTAGGTTGCTTTTTTGTCAGGAAATTTTATCACAGCAACAGGATGTGACTAGTACAGCCTTCTATGAGAAGGAACAAATTTCAACATTCTGATCTGCCGTACTCTGTCTTAAAAAAATAAAATTCATGCCAGGCAGTGGTAGTTCACGCCTTTAATCCCAGCACTTGGGAAGCAGAGGCAGGCAGATTTCTGAGTTCAAGGCCAGCCTGGTCTACAGAGTGAGTTCCAGGACAGCCAGGGCTATACAGAGAAACCCTGTC
>NC_034605.1:7554871-7564592 GCF_900095145.1 Mus pahari | reverse complement strand
GAGAGGAGAGGAGAGGAGAGGAGAGGAGAGGAGAGGAGGAGAGAGAGGCAATCCCCTTTCAAGGGTTCCGTTATCTCCTGCTCACAAAAAAGAAGAGTGTTTCTCTCCCTCACTTGACTAACCTAAAAGCTTTTTTATTATTTTTTGAGACATGGTCTCACTACGTAGACCAGACTGGCCCAAACTCAGATATCCACCAGCCTCTGCCTCTTGAGTCTTGAGATTAAAGATGTGCACCACCAAGCCTGGCACAAGAAGACACTTAAGTTTTAGAATTTGTACAGACATTTGTCCTTGGTTCTGATACATTGCACAAACTCCAAATATGAGATTTCTCATGTTCTACTGATATGCAAACGAATACATTACAGCATCATCCCAATGGTTACAAAATGAGTGTATTAAATGTCTATTACATATTATGCAACTACACAGTAGTTAATTAAGGTTAACTAGACAATGACTACTCAGCTGTAAGAATTCAGAAAGTGGGGACATTTACAAGAGCTTTCTATGCTCTGGATTGCATAGATACTATCTAATAGAAAGGGTTCAACATGCTGGCTGATGCTTATGAATTGAGAACTTCAAACCAGACAGATGCTCAGCAACAGTTCCTGGCAGATGACTTCAGCCAAGCTTACAATAAGGAAACATTTCCCGGCCAAGACAGTGCCTGCCATGCAAGTAAGAGGACATGAGTTCAGATCCCCTGCACCCCTGTACCTACATAACAGGCCAGGCCTATAGTCTCAGTACTATGGAGTTGGGAGAGGCAGGTCCCTGGAGCTTGGTGGCCAGCAAGAAGAGCTGACCCAGTGTGTTCCTGGGGCAGTGAGAGATCCTATCATAAATGACAATGAAGTCAAACCACTGACCGCCACTTGCATTTGCACACACATGGACACACGTTCACATATCCACACAATAAAATATACATATACCACTCATAACCCAACACAGACCATGTAGACACATACACAAAAGCAATTCAAGCAAGCAGCCAGAACACTACAACCAACACCAGCCTTGGGAGCCACCTCTTTAAAATCCTGACCAGAAAGCAAGTCTAAAGAGCTCCACCATCTGGCTGGGAATTCACACACAAGTCTGGGGGCTTCTGTGTGTTAAGACACAAATTTGCATATACATCCAATTTTAATAAATCATATCATTGAATGCATGGGGACTTAACTAAGTAAACTGAAAAAATATGCAGAGTAAATGCAAACACCCTAAGTTACTTAAGAAAGAACTTAGAAAACAAAGGAATTTACAAAAGACAGATTGTCCTGCCTCATGACACCACAAGGAGATACTGTTATCCACTACCTTCATACCAAAAACTGATCCTCACAAGGAGAGCAAATACATGTTAATGTTTTGAGTCAGGCCGTACTCATAGCTGTACTTGGCCTCATTCAGCCCATGGGCGGTAGGTAGTGCAGACCAGCTTGATACACTGTAAATAGTAATACCACTTACCAACACGAAATCCTACACATTTTAACCCCTCCAAGTACTGGGCTCTCAGCTGCAAAACAGACAGACTGTTCTGGAAACCTTCTCAAATAGGGCAAAAAGCGAATGAAAAAGAATGCACTAGAATAAAAGAAGGCCCCAATCTTCTCTTCTATGAAATAAGGGAGACAACCTCTCATTTACCTGAGATATAGCTTAGTTCCTGGAGACAGACATCAGAATGGAAAAAAAAAATCAGACATTTTTAAGTTCCGCAATAAATTTTCCATTTAGTTACTTACGATATTTGAAAGGAGGGCTCGGGTGATATCTGTCAGCAAAGTGCCTGCAAAGCAAACATGAGGAAGTCCAGCATGGTGGCTCCCTCTAGTAATCTCAGAACTCAGGAGGTAGACACAGTGCATCCCTGGGGTTTGTTTGGTTAGCCAGTTTAGTTAATCCAAGTCCCAGGACAATGAGAGAGGCTGTCTTTAAAACCAAGGGAAGAGTGTCTGAGACAACTCCCAAAGTTGTCCTCTAACTGGCGCTCTCTTTCTCTCTTCCCAATGAAGAACTGTAAGCAGTTTCTGTATTGGCTCCCAACTGTGATTCCAGAATGAAGAAAGCTTAAGAAACAAGTCTAGCAAGAGTTCGAGGCCAGCCAAGCCACAGAATGAGATCTTGTCTAAAAAACAAAGGAGTACTGCAACAGAATAGAACCATGGCTGGCAAACAGCAGATATTTAAATATGCAGCTGTTCCATTAAGAACGTTTTTGAACAACCGGACTAATCCATGACACTCACAAAACACATCTCCAGCTCCTCAGAGATGGATGCTCTCTGTCAAACGGACCGGACGGGGTGCTCACTTCAAATAGGCTTAATAAGAGACTCTGCAGGAACTTGAACTTGGAACTCCAGACTCCAGTAACACAATTCAGTGCATGTATTAGTTTTGATCAAATGTGAGGAAAAAAAAAACAAAATGACTACACTTACCAGGGATCTGAGAAGGCACGGCCTGATATCTCTTTTTCTCAGGGAATAAAACTGTAGGGGGAAAAAAACTCTCAGAATAAAAAGAAGCCCATCTTAAGTAAAAGGAGATTGCCTGATCATTTGAACAATGCAGAAGGCGCGCTGATAACCACGATCACATTCTGCCTTTCTGATGTTTCACAGGAATCTTCCAGAGCCCCTACTTTCCCCTCCCCCAATAAGATTACTAAATGTGTGTTGAACTAATACAGCACACTAAAGAAAAAGGTGGGCCAAAAGCAGATAAGGAGAAAGGAAGGAAGGACGGAAGGAGAAAGAGGGAGAAAGGGAGGGAAGAAAGCTGATTAAAAAGTAGGCTTCATGTAGGATATACTCACTCACACACACACACACACACACACACACACACACACACACACACGTGTGTGCTTAAGAGTGTAAAAATAATGATAAACAAAATAAATAAATAAACATCCTATGGTCTTTAAGTCCCATCCCTTCCCACTGGAAATCTCCAGGCCACTGTCCTTCACTACACTAACCACACTACATTTGCTCTAGCTTATATAGGTTCTAACAATTTACCAATTATTTTACAAATGACCTGCCAAAAATTTCTATTTTTAACTATTTTTTCCCAGAAAATCAGGAAAACACAACATATTCTTTCTCTCGCCAGTGTGTAAAACTTGCACCATATTTAAGGAAAGCCACGGGTGCTGTCATGGTTTGTACATGAACAGATCCCGCTCCCCGTGAGGGAGAGGCTCATATATTCAATATTAGAGGGAGGTTCATATATTCAAGGGTTGATTCTCAATTGGTGGGGCTGTTTGGGAAGGCTCTGGAAACAGGAGAGACAAGGCCTAGCGAGAGAATTAGGTCACTGGGGTCACGTTCTTGGGAGCTGACCCTTGTCCTGACTCCTCCCTCTGCATATCACGTATCATATATATGATGAGGGGTTCAGACTCAGCACTATACACCCTCTACCATGAAGTTTTGTCTGACCACAAGCCCCAAAGCAAGAGTCAAGGACTGTAGATAGAAAGGTTTGAAAGACTGAATTAAAGACACCTTTCTCCCTGTAGGTCAGGTATTTTTTTTTTCCTAAGAATTATTATTTTATGCATGTGAGTATACAGGCACTCTCTTCAGACACCAGTAGAGGGCATCGGATCCCATTACAGATGGTTATGAGTCGCCATGTGGTTGCTGGGAATTGAATTCAGGACCTCTGGAAGAAGTGTTGGCTATGTGTAAATCAGTATAAATGGGGTGGTTAACATATTGTGTGTTTTACAGAGAGGCACAGGATAGAACTTTGAGCTTAACAGGGAATTTGGGGTAGTCACACCATCAGGTCAACTTTCTTCTGAAAAGATGCCATTCTCTGTCCCAGCCGATAAGTTATGGGAGAGCAGTGAGTTAAAACAGATATAGCATCACGATACATTATAGTTATGCATTATGGAAGCTATGAGGCCCGCATCAATCAGACTTTCAATCAATCACTGAGTTAAATACCTGACATACAGGGCTGGAGAGACGGCTCAGCAGTGAAGAGCACTGACTACTCTTCCGGAGGTCCTGAGTTCAATTCCCAGCAACCACATGGTGGCTCACAACCACCTGCAATGGGATCTGCTGCCCTCTTCTGGTGTGTCTGAAGACAGCCACAGTGTGCTCACATACAAGAAAGAAAGAAAGAAAGAAAGAAAGAAAGAAAGAAAGAAAGAAAGAAAGAAAGAAAGAAAGAAAGAAAGAAAGAAAGAAAAATCTTCTTTTTAAAAAAATGCCCTGATCTTACAAAGGATCTGCCTAGTGGCTAAAACTAAAGATAGAAAGTTTTGAGTCTTCCAGTGAATAGTGGACACTTTCTCACTGGTTACCAGTATGCCCCAATCATCGAGATACTATACAGGCATTAGCCAAGGCAGTCTGAATACCCCCACCAGGTCTGGGAGAGTGGCGTGCAGTGCTTTCTGGGAAGGTCCATTTTATACCTAGGAATGAGTACACTCAAATCAACCCAGGCATTAATTTCTTCATGAGCTGCATTCAAAGAAGCCTCACAAAACAGGGTCCGAGAATTACTTTTCAGAACAGAAATCAAAGCAAGGCCTCATGTGGCTCTCACACCACTCAACAGTAAACAGCACTCACTTCTGCCCAGTGGCCTGCAACTCACCGGCCGCTCTCAGACCTAAGGCCAGTTGTGTTTTCCTCCGCTTTGGGGACCTGAAGCTCAAGCATAGTTTGATCATGTTAGTACAGAGTGTGTCAGGTCACAGCCTTTGTCTCTTTGGTTTTGGTCCCTCATGGTACCTGGACATCACTGAGTCAGCCTCCAGTCTGATGCCCTTTTGTAAACAAGAAGGCTCAGACTCAGTAACTATATTCATCCCAGGTCACACAGCTCAACAGAGCCATCAATCTCTGAAACTAGAGGCCATGCCTCCCAACTTTTTCTTCTCCCCTCCTATCAACAATTTTCCTTATATACAGAGGCAGACATTCCTGAGTTATCAAACTGAATGCACAGGATGCCCTTCCAGTTTGTGGCAGCACGTATAATTTCCCCTAAGTTTTCTTTTCATTGTAGATCAGAGATAGCAAGTCAATATTAAAGCAATATGGGTGTGGATTCGGGGACCGGGCATAAACTGTATTCTGAGTTAAAAATTTCAGTATCGTTCTGGTCCTCTCTGAGCTTCTGCTTCCTAACATGATAAATTTCCTTTTGAGCCCTGAAGTATTATGTAAACACAAAAGGTCCAAATCCTGAAATACCGAGAGAAAAATTTTACCCAAACTGGAGGGTATTTAAACCCAACTGTAGACCTTCTTTGTTCAAAACAATTTTTTTTTTAAGAAGACAAAACTCTTCTGACATCTGCACCCAGAGTTGTAGACTTCAATGTGAGCCCCAGAAAGTCTGCGTTTTAATGTATGGATTTACATTCTGTTACCTTGGTTTTTGTTGTTGTTATTTTGTTGTTATTGTTGTTGTTTTGCCTTTTTGTTATTTTGTCCTCTTTTTTCCCAGAGCTGATAGGGCAAGCGCCCTATCACTGAGCTAAATCCCCAACCCCATGGATTTACATTCAAAACCTAATTATATTAAGCAAACTGAATCGCATGTATTTAGGTTCAACTCATGGCAATGTTAACACTTCTTGTTTCTCCCCAGAGTTCTTTGGGGGTTTATTATTGCTATGAAGAACAAGAACAAAAAAGCCACCTCAGTTAGAGTGGGGAGGAAAGTAATTTGATGAGCATACTCAGCAAAGCTTCTGATTATAAAAAAAAAAGGAAGGAAGGAAAAGAAAGGGGGTCTTGGAATCTCTGGGGTTTTGTTTTGCTATATCAAGAATCATGGAACTAGTTATTTATGCCTATAAAAGGCCATCATTTTTAAATATGGTCTGTAATATCTCTCAGCCAAACTGACTGTGTGGGGTTCATGGTCTAAGGACCCTAGATTTGTCACATAAACAGGTCTAGGTTACTATTTACAGCCCAATAGGTGGTTTCTGCTGTTTTTCTAAATTGCAGACTGCCCAGATGCCATCCCTACACACTGTGTCTGACACTGGCCTAGGAATAAGTCTTGCAAGCAGCAGAAGGAACTTGTACAAAGGACTTGTGAAATGTGTACATTTTTCCTGCCCCTGGAAGGTAGGTGAATTGGTAGGTTCTCAAAGGAAGGCTAAGTTATAAAGATCTAAAGGGCATTTTTTTTTCATGGCTTGGAGGGGCCCGGGGAATGCAAATTCAATGCTCAGTTGGGAAAAAGTCACAGATGTTTGTCTTAAAGACAGCCTGGCCAACAATTCCTTTAAAACACACCAAAGCCTCTCCCAGTTCCCCACTACCTAACAGCTCAACTACCATCTCCCCAGAGAAGAAGCCAGTCTTTCCCCCCTCAATACCTGCTAGAACTTCAATCCATTCGCTTGATAGTCAGGCCAGCTCTTTTGACTAGGGTACCAGGATGGAGAGGTGAGAGTGGCAGGAAGGGACCGTGGTTTACAATCCAAGATCAGTGGGCACTGATCCAAAGTAGCTTCCCTAACCGTGGGCCTAGAAAGAGCTTCCCTTCCCAGTTGGCATCTGCAAGTTTGGTGTCCCAAACCCCGCGGTAGCCAGGCACATGGGGGAAAAATAGGGAGCTAATAGAGTGGACTAGAAGTCCAGGAACTGAGCCAAAGGTGCTCGAAAGTCCCTTGCCGCTGCTCCTTCCGGGAATCCCACACATCATCCCTCCAACTCCTCAACATCCCTAAAACTCCACCAGAGAAACTCAAGTTTGGGCACTCTCCCGAAACCAGACTTTCCTGTCGTTGACTCTGAACTCCTGGATGCGGCACTGACACCAAGGAGGAGCCCTCACAGAGCTTCAGAGATCTCCCTTTGATTTAATGCGCAAAGGTACTACACTCCAAGAGCCCCAAATCCCCTCGGTGTAGCGATGGTTGCTTACACTCAGCTCCTCCCTCTTCCCACTGCTCCCCATGGGGGAAAAAAAAAAAAAAAAGAACACTTGGGCCCTGCGGCAATCCTCTGGAATATTCCTTGGAATTAACTGGATCCATGGGCTTCCATGGGCCGACCCGATGCAAAATTGTAGATTTCGAAGCTTTGGGATGAGCTGCGCCCTCGTCAGCGGCGACGCCAGGAGGAAGAGGGAAGGGAACCATGGTTGAAATTGCAGTTTACAAACACAGAACCATTTTGTGTTTGTCCCCACCTCAACAGAGCCCACGGATGTTCCCCGAGGACGCGCCTAAGCGCAGGCTGGGAGTGCCGGGAACGCGCCGCGCGCTCTGCTTGGGAAGACGAAATGCATCCTGTCCCGGCAGCCAGCAATCGCTCAGGTGGGAGGAGATATAACCTGCGGTGGGGTCTGTAATTCCTATCTTCCATCCACCCGACACCGTGAGCCGACTGGACCCCTGGACTTTGCGGAGTCTGAGTGACCCAAACAGAATCACCCTCTGGCTTCTTGAAACTGCCGAGTGACCACGTTGTCACAGTAACTACAGACCTGGCCGGTGCTGTTTTAACCCAATCCTTTTTTTAAAATGCCTTCCCTACCTCGCCCTTGTGCTTTCACATTCGCTGGCGGAATAACGTCCTCCCAGAGGAGCCCTCACCAGAGACCACAAGCGACTGGCGCGTGACTAACGCCCACTCTCCTAGGGTCTTTTCTGCTGGACCCGCGGCTCTACCCTACTCCTTTGCTGCGTCGTGGACACGGGCGACCCCTGTCGGGGACCCTGTCCTTAGTTAGACTACCACAATCTTGCTTTTAGTGCCTTTTTCTCCAGGTCCAGGTTAGGTGGCTTTCCTAAGAACCCCCAGAGTGACTCCAATTTTTCTGTCTGAATTCCACTTCTAGACACCCCCCCCATACGTATCCAGACCCCAGATGCAGACTGTTCCCTAGCGCTCTAACTTCCATTCGCACCCCAAGTCTACATCCTAGCCCCGATGGAGGGCGCTACTCACAGCAGTCCAGTGGGTGGCCAAACTGGGCAAGGGACAATTCCTTTCTAAAATGCACTCCCCAGCCCTCACCTTGCTTAGAACGGGAAAATCGAAAGTGACCTGGCAACAACACGGGTTGACCTTGTTTGCCTTTTGCTGGGAGGTCCGCACTTCCCCCAGGAGTCCCCCTACCACTCACCTTTGCGGAGAGTGCAACAAAACAAGGGCTTATCACTAAACGTGCCTCAGACCTAATCTCACCAGCACACAAAATCCCCATTGACTGCACGCAGCCCTCCCGATTGAACCGAGTAGCCTGGACAGTTAGTCTCTTTAATAATAATAAGCACCTCCTCGCTCCGCCTATTCCACACAGGATTCATCGCTGAGGAAGAAAGAAAACACGTCCCTCTAGAAAAGGGAAATTAATCATTCCCTCTGCCCTCGTGGATGTTACACCTCGTGTCAGCAGTTTGTCACGTCAGATCGTGGCAGAGTCTGGTTCCGAGACTCGTACGCACGTTGGCGTGGGGGAGGGGGCTTCTTTAAACACACCCTAGCGACTGACTGCACATGCAGAGTTGTACACGGCCTCACAAGCACGCACACCAGGCAGTTGCGCTTGGATACCCTCGTTCTGGCCCAAGGCACCCCTCCACCCTAGATCCTCTAGCAATGGACTTAGTACAGATAAACCACGGAAAAAACTGGAATAGCTCGCCCCACCTCTTTTTTCCTATTTAATTCGCTAAAGCAGCTCCTGGAGTAACCAAAGAGAGTCGAAACTAAGGCGTGGCCACTTCAGTTGGGTTTTTTCCCACCTCAAAACCTTTATTTTCAGTTTTTAAAAGCCACCTTAGCCCGCCATATTGGAACTGGCACGGTGTCTAAAGACTCCTTCCCCGCTGCTGTAGCGCTTCCAAGAAAACACAAGTATTGACTGGGCTGGGGACGTGTGTCCGGCCACAGAAAGCAACCGCTTCCCACCCCCAAATGTTCTCCCTTTCCCAGACTAATCCCTTTCAGCCGCTCCAGGTAAAAATCAAAAAAAAAAAAAAAAACCCACACACACACACATCCAGCAGTTCCTGCCGTTGCTTTTTTTTAAAGAGGATTTCAGCAAGACACACGCACATTAAAAATAAATAAATAAACTCCAGAGCTCGATCCTGTTAGACATTCTGAAAAGGGGCAGGATGAGTGTACACAAGAAAGCCCCAAGTGACAGGATATTACTTCAAAGGGTGATAAAAATGAACAAAAAGATCGTCCCTGCTAGAGCTCGCTCCGAAACTACTATTGACAATTTCAATTCCGCTGCACAAGGCAAATGTTTCCAATCCGGCGATTCCAAACGTCTGCGCGATTTTTGGGAACAGCCCCTACCCCACCCTTGCTGCTTTCCAATTCCCTCCACGCCATCACTTTCTTCTCTCCAACCTCCTAGTCCCCCAAATACACACCAAAAGAGGGAGACCCCGGCTCCGAGGAGACGCGGGAACCCGGGGTAGGTGGCAGAGGAGGCTGCGCCGCTAAAGCGAGTGCACAAACGAGGAAGGTGGGCGGCGGGGAGGGAACAGACTGCACCCGGAGGAGGACGAGGTCACTTTGCAACTCCGGACAGACTCCCGCAAGGCCTGGCTTTTCTGAGCCGGGAGTCGGGGGGAAGGGGGTGGGGGAAGAGAAAAAATGACAACCCAGAGCGCGGAGAGGAGTTAGAGGCTTCGCTCAAGTGCTTCTCATTTCCTCTCCAGCCTCTGCGCTTC
>NC_034605.1:7542975-7554711 GCF_900095145.1 Mus pahari | reverse complement strand
CAGAGATCTGCTCGCGGGCCGGGTTGGACGAGGGGACAGTGTCTGGGGCGGCGTCCTACCTGATTAAGTTTGTCCTGCCAGGAATGGTGGAGCCTGGCCCCCGGGGGCGACCGGAGTGGGCGCCGGTCCGGCTCACCCGCCCTCTCTTGCTCACTCGCTCTCTACCCGCCGCCTCCCTAGCGCGCCCGCTCGGGTCCTCCAGCTCCCACTACAGCCTCATTCCAATATGGCATCCTCTCTATGCGCATGCCCGGCACTCTTTTTTAAGATTTCTCTCTTTCTCTGTACAGCGAACTCCTTCAACGACCTTTTTCCAATGCTCGCAAAATGTCTCGAGCCAATTAGCCTGCTCTTCGTGGTAGACTCCTTCTCCCGCCCACAAGGTGACACCCTCCCCCCCGCCCACCACCCCCCGCCCAGGCATAGGTAGACACCTCCCCCAGCGAGCACGGACCTCGCCACGAGGACCCCTGGGGCGGGTTCCCTTCCCTCCTTTTCTTCAACTCCCTCCATAAGCGATCCGTAGAAAGTTCACACCGCAAGCGTACCCGTACACCCATTTGCCCCGCCAACTGGACTAACGCCCCAATTTCTCAGCTGTTGTTTGTTTTCTAGGTTTGCAATCCCCTGGTCTACCTAGAGCATAAACTCGTGCTTTACCCGTCCAAGAGCTTTTGAAGTGGGGAGAGTGGGGGACCCTAAAAACAAAATCGAAGGTCCCGTCTAGTCTACCCCACCCTAACTTTAATTGTGCTTTTGTATGTAGACTCAAAAAAATCTGTTCTTGGGGAAAAGAAGATGTTTTCTTTGGGCCCGTACCACGCCCAAAAATGTTGGGAGTTAAGTTTGGACTGACCGGGCTCTACCAGCTGCAATCCACAGGAATGCGAGTGACAAAGCTCGCCGGGCTTCTGGTGGGACACCTGGCCAAGATAGGTTCCCGTAGGGTGGGGTTTCCCTGGCCCAAATCAAGAAAAAACAGGTCCTTCATGATCTATAGGAATGGAGCGGAAGATCCGCCCAATCTGGTCTGCGGGGTCTGCCCGCACTTTTTCACGGGCGTGGCGCAAGGGCGAATGAGCTTCCTCGGCCTTGGGCGCAATGGTGGGACGGAACACAAACGAAATGTCCCCTATACAGAAAAGCTGGAGATGCCCAGGTAGACAAAACTCACCGTTTAAGAAGCTGGGAAGCAGTAGTCCGAATATAGAGACGGTTCTATCGGCTAGGAAACAGAAGACACAATTGCTCAAGGTCTTTGCCTTTACAACCCCGACTTAAAAAAAAAAAAATCCTTCCACTCCAAAGTCTTCTATTGCCCACCTATCCCTTACACCACTCTCCGAAAAACAACTACATCCTGAGATTTTTAGTCACCCTCCCTGATCCTAACATCCCAGCGATATTCCCACACGTGGTTCCCTAGGGAGTGGTGAGGGCTAGGAACCGCCAATAGAGTGACGGGGCCAGAGGCTAACTTTGCGCGGGAGAGACCACCGACTATGAGGCTTTAGGTCATCTGGAAGAATCTAGAAGGGAGAAGCCCAGAAATGGCTCTCGCCATTAGCGGGCCTCAGGGGTGGGGGGTGGGAGGGAATGGTGGGCGAAAGTCTGAGATTCGGAGAGCGTGGTGGAAGTTACGGGAGACTGAGCCCTGCCAGTCTGGGAATATCTAGTTCCTTCACATTTTAGAGAATTCTTTTAGCTTTAAAGCGTCTCGCCCTGCCCATTCCCCTCCGTTTAGTACAGAGCCATCTATGACCCTGAAGGCCCCAGTCATTCGCTTATCAGTACTGTCTGAGGTTCACACTTTTATCACCAGCCGATAGTTTGCCACTCCCGAAGCTTCCCGGTGTCCAACTCTTAGGAACACCAACGTAGTTTTGAGTTCATCCTCCTTAAGGTCGGAGACTCCTTTGACGGCAGAGACTTCTCAAAATAAATTAATCCCGTCCCTGAACATTATTCATCCCATCTATACCCGCAACTGCTTCTTTTATCAACCCGAGGTGGTCTCAGGTGAAGAATCCGAGGATTCCAGGGTGTATGCCCAGGTTTAGGTCTCAAAGTCCCAACTTACCTCTTCTCCCTCCTTCAACTCGCAGCTGATCCTTCAGAAAGAGGAGGGAAAGAGGCTCAAAGTCACCTTTAGAGGCTCTGACCCACAAGACCCAACCTGCGCTTCCGTCCAGGGGAGTGGTCAGGGTCCTGTCCTTCCCCCTTCCCTCCCTCCTCCCCCCAATAACCGAGCGCAAAGCTCTCTTAGACCGGAATAGCTCTCAACTCACACTAGGTTGTCCAACCCAACTCTCCAAAGCCCCAGGTTGTGGTTGCGTTGGACGCCCTAGGCAGCAGAACTCCTTTGTGCGTCCTAGACCGCCCACCTGGCTCCCAGCTTCCCCACCAGGACTTCCGGGCAGCTACCCTTTGGAAGGAAATCGAATTTTATCAGTCCACCAGCCACGAGGCTTGAGTTGTAACCTACCTACGCGGTAAGGGTTGCGGGTCTATTTCCTGGTTTTAAGTTATGATTGCCCACGAACGTTGTTCCATCAAAAATTTTAAACACACACCTGATTATCTTACCTGATTCGACAAGGTAATTGAGCAATCTCTCTGTATGGTTGATATTCAGACCCACATTATGTAATTCCGCCCAAAGTTTTATAGCAAATGGCACGGAGTTCCACTCATTCATTCATTCATTCATTCATTCATTTGTGTATTTATCTACCTACCTGTCATGATTAAGAAATAAAAAACGTTGCGCTGTCACTGCACACAGTGGCCGCACTGTTTACACAAATAACTCCAATGATGTCTACAGCAAACGGTCTCCAAGTTCAATTTCCTTTACTTTTAATTCATTCTTTACACATGACTTTTCTGATGTTCTTTGGCATTTCTTTGTGGTCCTTGCTTTTGCTGCTCTTGTTTTTGTTTTTTGTTTCCTTTTAACCCACCTCCCACTATTCCCTTTTATCCCAAGACACCCAAAAGGCAATGAAAAGTGGCTAGCAGGTTCCCTCCGAAATTAAAGGTACTCCTTCATCCCGTTCCAATACCGTCTAATTTCCACTTTCATTTCACAACCAGACCCTTTAGGAATGTGGGAATCCAAATGCGGGATCCACCCCCAAATCAATAAAACAGTAACCATTGCCAAGAATAAAGAAGTAGAGAAAGAAGAGAATGCCTTTCCAAAGTAAAGACAAATTGCACTTCAACTCAGAAGAAGTCATGTTCAGTCTCACAATTAATACTACTAAGTGATTCATTAATAAATAATTAACACCTTCTGAAAGATCTCCCTTTAAATAAGTCTCTGGTACTACTGACTATATATGCTCTTGCATTCCTAAATTCTGGCTAAGCCATTCATTTCACCACGGTGTTAAAAAGTAATTAAATTAGTTTTGTTAACTGTGAGATATGTATATGCTCTTCTATTTCTCTGATGTCACAGAAAAAAAATTAGAAAAGTTCACAGAGGAAAAGTTTCTCCTTCATACTCTGTAAGTTCCTAAGGATCACGTCATGAGGACTTACAGAGTTGAAAAAGAAAACTGTGTGTTTATATTTATATTAGAGGCACGTAGTGGTTTAAATCTTGTGCTATAAGTAATAAATAAATGTTGCTTATTTGCTGAGCCACATGCAGTTATTTTTTTTTTACATGCTCATTTTCCTTCAAAAGCAAAGAAGAATCCACTCCACTTTCCACAGACTCTTTGTATCTAAATATTTCTTTTTAAAGATGCAGGTCATGGAAGCTTACATACGAGCAGGAGAGCTAACAGCCAAAACCAATATTTGACAAATGTGTGCAATCTTCTCTTTGCAAGGACCTTTACCCCAAAACTTGTTTCCTCTTGGACCACATAAGAGAACATTCTATTAGCCTCCTAACTCATCAAGTCTACATTCTCTCCTCTCTCTCTCTCTCTCTCTCTCTCTCTCTCTCTCTCTCTCTCTCTCTCTCTCTCTCTCCCCTTTTTCAGTCCTTTGTCAACATTACAATACTTGGCCAAAGTACCAGGAATCAAGGGACCTTGGTCCCTGCTTTATCATTACTTATCTGTGTTACCTCTGGGAGTCCAGCAGCTTCTCTCTCTAACTGCATTTCCCCCCTGTAGTTAAAATAAACACACCAGGTTGGGGTTGGGTGTTCCTAAAAGGCTTTTATGACTCCAAAGATTATCTAGTGATCTGCTTTAAACCCATAGCCACAAATTGCTTTCGGTAATATTCTGACACTATCTCTACCAGTTCCATACAGTTGGGCAAAGCATAAACTCTGGGGCCACAGAAAGAGAGAAAAGAAAAAAGACAAGTGCACAGATCTATAGGGTCTTCTTCACCTGACTGTCCCGGGAGGTAGTCTCTGGATCATATGTCTTCCTTTCTGGACTCCCTTCCTATTGTTACCATTACTGTGTGAGTTTTACCTTGCCTCTAGCATGTCCAAGGGTGAGGTCAGAGTACCAGTCATGAAGGTGATTTTGAAAAATACCCGGAGACAGAGAGCATCCGCACATAGATAAAGAATTATTAATGCGTGCATTATAGTGATGTTCACAAAATATAACCACCTCGTGTATTTGCATATAATCTCATATATTTGTACAAATTTTAGAGACACCTTACTGCTATGGCTACTTGTGTGATTTCAAGACATTTCTCTTTCCTTTGACAAGAGTGAGAGAGAGAGAGAGAGAGAGAGAGAGAGAGAGAGAGAGAGAGAGAGAGCGCATAAACGGAATGTTTTTAAAGTACATGGTTCCTAGAAAGTCATGGGACACTTGCTGGAAGAGCTAAGAGCTTGCTTATAGAGTATCAGTCTGAATTAAGAGCTTCTTTCTCCACCGAGGGACAAAGATGACTTAGAATTTTCACAGCTATTGACTTGAACAGTGATGCAGACATCATACTTCACAATGTTTTCTCTTGGGAAGCTTGTTTGCTGTCCGACCATATTGAGAGCTGGAATCCAGAAAGATTATTAAGCTTATTTGGTAAGAACTATTAAGTGGGAAGATATAGATCCTTGCCTTCTGCTTCTGGGCCTTTGTATTCCTCTGTGCTCTGAAGAGAAGAAAAGAGGGGCTTTTACTTTGTGATAGGATTTCTTATAGCCTGGGCTAGCCTAACTCACTTACATACCAGAGGATGATCAGTGCTGGCAAGCATCACCACATCTGTTTTTAATGAGGTCCTCGTGATCAAACCCCGGGTCTTTTGCATCTTAGGCAAGCACACTACTAACTAAGCCATACCCCCCCAGCTCCAAGCTGGATATTTCATACCTAATTTACCCCAGACATTCTTCTAGGTATGTTTTTATATATGATAGCATTTAATAACTACTAGCCGATATCATGTATGAATTCCAACTCAGTCACTGTACCTGAAACACCGTGGTGTGTGTGTGTGTGTGTGTGTGTGTGTGTGTGTGTGTTTAATTGGGAGATGGCATTTTCTGGAACCACTAGCTTTTTTTTTTTTTTTTTTTTTTTTTTTTGGAGACAGGGTTTCTCTGTATAGCCCTGGCTGTCCTGGAACTCACTTTGTAGACCAGACTGACCTCGAACTCAGAAATCTGCCTGCCTCTGCCTCTCAAGTGCTGGGATTAAAGGCGTGCACCACCAAGCCCGGCCTCACTAGCATTTTTTTAAACCAACATTTTAATGGTCAAAGGTATTGGGCACATGAACATGTGTGTGTGTGTGTGTGTGTGTGTGTGTGTGTGTGTGCGTGTGTGTGTGTGTACAGGGATATTGTTTCTGATTCTAGAACTGTCCTTCCCCTGTGTATGTTAACTGGCCTGAGTGAGGTCAAATTTGGCACCGTGAAAATGTATACAGTCCCATTGAACATATAAAATAAGCCAAACAAATTAAAACAAGCAGGTAAAATCCAATATCAAAAAGTGGTTTCATACATATACTTCAGTCATACATGTCACTTCAGTAACAGGGAGCCCACTATATTAGCAAGTGCCCAGCTACGGTTTACAGATGAGATGTCAGTGACAGAACACAGTACAAAGTCCCTTATGTGTTTGTTGTCACCGTGTATGTCTCTTTATATGACCTTATAACAGAATAAATAATGATTTTCATGATCAAAGGGACAAATTACTACATCTACAAAGACTTGCTCTCCAGTGCCATCTACTGGAAGCAAATACTGACTTGCCTTAGAAAAATTTAAAATTAGTCTTTTTGTTGTTATTTATTTGTTTGTTTGTTTGTTTGTTTGTAATAGAAAGAACATTGGCAAATACAGGCATCAGTAGTAAGGGAAGACATGGGTCCTGACTAGGTTTAATGTAAGATAGTGAGCCAACAGCTCTGTGCATACAGAACTGAAATAATCCTATCAAATCATGCATCCTTTTAAGTGTTAAGTGTATAAAGTACTCGGATGTTCTTTGAAAAGTAAAATTGTTTCCAATTTTCAAAACGAATCATTTAAACTAGTTCTTTGAAAGAGTACTATTTTATCAGCCATTTAAGAGGGTTTTGTTTTTGTTTTTTTTAATATTTGTAAGTGACTATCATGTTAAGTTCTTGGAGGTGCCAACCTTATGTTCATACCTTGAAAGAACTCTTCCGAAGTTTTCCTAAGCCAGTTTATTGAAGAGGTAAGTATCTATAGCTAGGTCTAGAAAGCTAGAAGTACTGAAAACTAAAGGCAAGACTCCGATTGTGACTCTGCAATTGGACAGTCAGTCACTTAGCATGCCCCAGACCCAGGGCTCGGGTCCCAGTACCACAAACAGCCAGCAACAGCACACACATCTACTCAGTCACTAGCACTTACTGAAGACTTCCAATGTCTTAGATATTGTCCTGTGTCTACTTCAACTCCATTAAGGGGAAATCAACGGTAAGCAATCCCACGAGGTGCCACGTGGAGCTCACAAAATGGAAAATAGAAACGCAAAGAAAGTAATAAGGCGTTTTATATGGGAGAAGGTTCCGGAACTGAAATCTGGGACAAAGTGTGGTAGGAACCATGGCTGCAGATGCCCTGGGGCTATCTTGACTGTTTGGTTTTTTTTTTTTTGTTTGTTTGTTTGTTTGTTTGTTTGAAAAGAAGAATTATATAAAAGTTGGATGGTATTTGTTCAAACATATGCGCATAAACTGTTAACTTTACCAGCTGGATTAAGCAATGTTGAGGTTTAGTCTATTGCTCGGTATTGTAATGCTAAAATTGTATATGGGAAGATCTAGCGCTACAAATGGCTTCTTGCGGTTGTAACCTTTTGTTGTGCAAACCTTCTTCTCGTTGATTTAAAACTATTGGTTAAGTAAAATTGGATAGAGCCAATCACCAGAGGGATTAGGGGTAGGTGGGTTTGGAGTGACCTGATTGGAGGAGGAGAGACCCGGGAAAGAAGGAGGAAGAACGTGGGAGAGTGGAGGAGGAAGCCGCCATTAGGGGAGAGGAACCATGAGCACATGGCCAGGAGAAACAGCAAGTATCTGGGGTCCACCTCTTGGGCGGTAGCCAGGCCGGCAGTAAAAAGAGTAGTTAGAGGTGATTCCCCCTGGTAATTGTCAAAGCCAAATAAAGTAACCATATTCTGAATCTCGTTTACTTGTAAGCTAGTCGGGGATAAGCTTAAACCGGCTATACTACAAAACACTTAGTTCAGAAAAGCACTTTGTCCAGATGAGAAACCACATATTGCTCCTGTCTTCCCTTCCCTCTCCTTCATCCCTCCCTCCCTTCCTTCTCGTTTTTGTTTGCTTGCTTGCTTGTTTTGTTGTTTTGTTACATTTGTTTTGGAGCCCAGGGCTTACGCAGCACAAGATGTGCACTTATTATATTATATAGCCAACAATATCCCCCACCTCCAGAACCTCACAAATGCTAGGGTTACAGATGTGGACCAGCACATCTGTTTTGTTGGGGCTTGAACCTAAGGTGTCTTACACGGTAGGCAAGCACGCTACCATCTGAAATGCTCTCCCTTTTTAGCTTTATAATTAACTAAATTATCCAGAACCAAAGAAAAGCCATAGAAAAACGTTGTTAGGGAATCTAGAAGTGGAAGAATCTACTTAAACCCCCAAATTAAAATTTAATATTCAGTTCTATAAATGAGAGCAAACAATCTATTTTTCTCCTAGCTGGTCCTTGGGAAAAATGACATCTAGAGATGAATATCTCCACCCTTTCTTACCTCAGGAGCATTATAAAGTTTGCTCTGATTGAAATAAGTTATTTTCAACACTATACATATTGTTTAGTTAGATACCACTCATATATTTCTCTTATTTATTTATTATTACACATAAGTACACTGTAGCTGTCTTCTGACACACCAGAGGAGGGCATCAGATCTTGTTACGCGTGGTTGTTGGCCACCATGTGGTTGCTGTGACTTGAACTCAGGACCATTGGAAGAACAGTCAGGGCTCTTAACCGCTGAGCCATCTCACCAGCACACTTATATTTCTACTCATCTTTCAAACAGCCTTGGGCTCTTAGAAGAGAACTGCAAACATTTTAGCATAAATAATATTTTTGATTTTTATTTTAGATGTGCAAGTGCTCGTGTGTGTGTGTGTGTGTGTGTGTGTTTGTGTGTGTGTGTGTGAGAGAGAGAGAGAGAGAGACAGACAGACAGACAGACAGACAGACAGACAGACAGACAGACACGTGAGGGAGAAGCAGACCTGATCCATCACTCTCCCCTTATTCCCTTAAGTCGGGGTTTCTCTCAGGGTAAGTTGGAAATAAGTAAACCCCTGAGATAGATCATTCCTGTCTCCTTCCTCATGTCTCACAGTGCTGGGATTACAGATTTACATGGGTTCTGGGGATCTCATACTTGCGTTTCAAGTGCTTGTACCTGCTGAATCATAGCCCCACTGCCTAGATAACTTTTTAGTAGTGAAATCCCACACGTCTAAAGATCACTGCTTGAGCCTGTTTACCTTGGTAATTTGTTCCTCAAAGGGACTCAGTAAACGTTTGCTATGTAAGGTGGAGGCTTTGACCATGGATGGAATGTCATCTGTAGACTGATACCTCCTTCAGTCTGTAAACAAGTGTAGTGTTATCTCTTCTGAGAAGACTATATAGAGATTGTTTAGTCCTGTGCGTTCCCGTAGCTTCTTGGAAGAAAGGCCACAGATCAGTTTTGAGATTTTGGAAGCAAAGTTTATTTACTTACCCAGCTTCCAAGGGGCCTGTGGGTCCCATAAATACAGGGTTTACATTTGAAGAGGCTTGACTTAGTGTTGTGTCATTGGAGGGGAAAGGGTGGATCCTACCAGCGGGAGGTGACAGCAATGGGACACTGGTACCTTTCCTAAGAACACTGCCTTATCGACTGAATGTCAGCAACTAGCTTCCAATCTAGAGGAAGCAGAGGCCTCAGTGAGATTCTCAGAAGAAGGTGTGGAAGTAAAGGTTGCAGGTCTTCCTCAGGGTAGCTTTCTTCTCTCTCAGCTACAAAGAACAATACAGGTTGGCACAGTAGCTTCTTGTTGTTGTTGTTGTTGTTGTTGTTGTTGGCACAGTAGCTTCTTGTTGTTGTTGTTATTATTATTATTATTATTATTATTATTATTATATACTACTCTTCTGGAAATTGAAGCAAGGAGCTTTTGTAAGCTTTCTACCACTGAAGTATACCCCTGTCCCCTTTATTTCACTTTTTAATGTTTTGTTTTGTTTTATTTTTGAGACAGGGTCTCTTTGTGTAGACCAGGCTAGCTTCAGACTCAGAGCTCTGCCTGGCTCTGCTGCCCAGTGCTAGGGATAAACGTGTGTGTCGGATTGCGAGAGATGGAACCCAGGGCTTCCCACATGGTAGGCAGACATCTAATCCACTAAGCCACTTACCCGACCGAGCCTTACTTTTTTTTATCTCGAGATCAATCTCACTAAGATGCTCAGAATGGCTTTCAACTCAGAATGACCTAGAACTCAGAACCACCCTGCTTCAGGTTCCTGCATAACTGGGATTAGCGAGCTGTGGTTCTTGCCCCATCGTGAGTCACTCTCAACAGTATCTTTGTTACTTTATCTTGAGCCTTGGTCTTGGGAGCCTGTTGAAAGGATCCTGCTGGCTCAGTAGCAGCTCCATCTCAAAGCAGCCTTGATAGTGTCATCTTAAGATAGTACATTGTAAATTGAGTGTTTGCCAGGCCAGGCCCACTAAACAGAAACAAACCGTTCCAAGGTGCAGACTCTCCTCCCCAAAGCCATGTCCTTACTTGGTCCACGAGGAGCGGTTTTTGTTTTTTTTTTTCCACTCCATTTTCATAGTGTTTATTGGGGACTCTTTACCTTTGACCTGTCTGCTGATGTAACGCTGCTCTCAGTATCTTAATGGAGAAGATTATCCGCCGCAACAGTGGGAAGAAGAGAGAAGCTTGTAATTTCTCGTGGAAGAAAGCCACCTGGGTACATGTTCACATCACTGACTTGGGGTGTGTCCTGATTTCATTTCCTCAGCTGTGATAAAATACCCCGATAAAAAGCAGCTAGCTGGAGGAAGGGCGTCTTTTAGCTTACCATCCCAGGTCATAGCGCATTCCTGTGGAAGAGTCACCAAGGCAGGATTTTGTGACCGCTAACCATCTCACAACCACAACGGAGAGCAGAGAATAGACTGAGAATAAACTTGTGCACGCTTAGTGTTTAGCTCAGTTGCTCACACAGTTCGGGGGCCCCAAGCCCAGGTAATACAGCTGCCTTTTCAAGCTGTCTTCTCACATCATTAAGGAATTTAAGAGAATTCCCCCCAGACACATCCACTGGCCAACCTGATCGAGACCGTTTCCCACGGAGCCTCTCATTGCAAGAGAAACTAGGTTGTGTCAGGTTGATAGTTAAAACTGACTAATGAAGGATACAATCAAGGAGCAAATAAATGGAGCAGTATTAGAAGTCCTACCCCTTTGACTTCTCTCTTTGCAAAAGCAAGAGAGCACAGCCCTTAGTTGTTGAGCATTCTCATCGAAACCTTGTGTGCCAGCTAGAGCATGTCCCTGTCTCGGCTTCTGCATCTCCTGCCACCTCTGTCGGGAATACCTTTGCTCAGTTAGATCCCAGCATATTTATTTCTTCCTTCATTTCTCTCAAGTGTCTTGCTCTTGGATCATGAATTGTAAAACACTGTGTCCTCCAGAGCCCCACAATGCACTGTTTCCCTCGAAGTACTTAGCCGTCATTAGTATGGAACTGCTATTTCTTATGGGCTCTGTCTGATCACACCGAGAGAGTAGAAAGTTCATCGCCTTTATAGCTGAATCCTCGTGTCTTAGAACACGACTGATGTACACCGTCCCTGCCCTCACACACATCCCTAGAACACAGCTGGCAGGTGCTTAATGAAAGTGTCGCAAGCACAACCAGGGTGAACACATTTCACATCAGTTGTACAGACAGTGAGGATCTGCTCTGTGCATGAAGCAGGAGCAAATCTAAGCTCAACGACCCTCTGGGTCATCTGGTATTCATGATGACAGCTGTGACTTCAAGTTTAACAGGGCTGAACACAAGTGCATGGGAAACGAACCATTGGACTTGTGAAGAAAAAAGCACATTTATTTTTTTCCTTAAAATGACTTGAGACCAGTGCTTCAAATTGCTCTTTTTGTTGTTGTTTCTGGAAGCTTCTATACTTCCAAAAAAGTCTTTAAAGATCTTTGTGTTCACAATCCTACTTTCTTTCTTTCCTTCTTTCCTTCCTTCTTTCCTTCCTCC
>NC_034605.1:7536595-7542704 GCF_900095145.1 Mus pahari | reverse complement strand
CTCTCTCTCTCTCTCTCTCTCTCTCTCTCTCTCTCTCTCTCTCTCTCTCAGATTTCCAGTTATTCTGTAGGCAATCTTCAAGCTTGCATCTGTTACCTCCCAGAATATAATGCTGCACTTAGTGGCTGTCACTTGTAGAGAGCAGATCTTTAAGAGGCTACCGTGCTCCATTAGGACTGCCAGAAGCAGCAGGGGTTAGTGGAGAAGAGATGGATGCCTGCATGCTAACTCAGATCTTCCCTGGGCTCCCCTGGCTGTGTTAGAGACCAGAGCGCTACAATAGCAGGCACTTAGGCCACTGGCAGACTGAAAGAGGGAGAACCCTGCCTCCCATTCAGTTCAGACATAAATAGCTCATCCCTGTCCTAGGGAAACTTGGCTCCTTTCATTTCGTAGGTGAGCCTAAGCAGGGGAGAAACCGAAGCACTGACTGTCCCACCACTGAACTCCTAAGCACATTACTAAGAAGTGATGGAGGAAAGGCTAGCTCTGCCAGCTTTAGTCTTTAGAAATTCTTCCCTGTCAGACACTTGGAAGACCTGCTTGATGTGGTACAAATAATCCCAGACCGCAGGTCGGTTTCAGTTTCACGTTCTGCTTCCATCATGGACAAATGACTTACTGCTTTCAGTTTAAATCTCCTCCCGTTGAAAAGAGAGGGGAAAAGACCAAGCTTGCCCTTCCTTTATCCATGTCTCTCCCCTACTTGGCTTGGTGCTTGTCAAGACTGAGAGGTTGCAAGGGCTGTCTTGATCCCCTGCAAATTCTACCTTTCCTCATTAAGTTAACAGTACCTCCAGTCACAGGAATTCATCCTGAGACTGTACGCAAAGATAACTCTAAACTGCCTCAAAGATTAAACCTGGGCTTTCCTTTTGGAAAGCAGAGGAACAAAAGCAAAATCCAACCAAGGAGGTCCAGTATCCAATGCTGCCCTAGCATTTCCCTACCTGGCACACGGGCACACTCTATCCATGGGAAGAAGAGCAGGTGAATTCCTTCTATTCTGTCTTTGAACCACAACGTGTCTCTTCCATTTCGGAAGAATTGCTGGAGAGAAAACTCAGCAATTCTTTACTCCTGCTATCAGTTTAAATCTCCGCAGAAAGCAGGGTGGTGGTGGTGCATGCCTTTAATTCCAGCACTCAGGAGGCAGAGGGGTGTGAATCTCTAAGTTTGAGACCAGCCTGATGTACACAGTGAGTTCCAAGACAGCTAGGACTGTTACACAAAGAAACCCAGTCTCTTGAAGGAAAAGAAAGGAAGGAAGGAAGGAAGGAAGGAAGGAAGGAAGGAAGGAAGGAAGGAAGGAAGGAAGGAAGGAAGGAAGGAAAGAAGGAAAGAAAGAAGGAAGGAAAGAAAGAAAGAAAGAAAGAAAGAAAGAAAGAAAGAAGGAAGGAAAGAAAGAAAGAAAGAAAGAAAGAAAGAAAGAAAGAAAGAAAGAAAGAAAGAAAGAAAAGAAAGAAAAACAAAATTCTACTTTAAAAAAAAAAGCTGTTTAACTGAATTTATTTATTTAGGGTATGTGCAGGTGTGTATATGTGGGCATGTACATGCCAAAGTGTGCAGGGGAAGGTCAAAGAACAGCTCGGAGGCTTATTCTCACCCGCTGTCCCATGAACCCTCGCCTTCTTCCATATAGGAGTCAGAGATTGAACTCAGGCTGCCAGACTTAGTAGAAATCAGGCGTCTTTACCTCAGTCATTACATGGGCGCAGCAAGTCACAGCCTCACATGTGTAACTGCCTGTCAGTTGGCCTCCTAGGAGGCTAGTCTAAGAAAAGAAGCAATGCTGGAAGCCACGCAGGTATTTATCACACAACCCTTGAAAATGCTCCTCTCAAGAGAGCTGACTGAATCAATGAGGTTCATGCAAAGACCAAAACAGGAGTTAACAACTATGTTCTCAATTTATCTAGTTTGACATGAAGAATATATTTAAATAGCATGTATACTATGATCTCAGGTTTTAAAAATTATACTTCTGCCTGGAGTTGAAGCTTCTCACAGCAATTGGAAACTTGGTAATCATAATTGAATGATAGTAAAATGAAAAATTCTACTCTTTATCCTTTCTATATTTTAACTCTACCTACTATGTAATGTATATTATAAGATACCTTGTCTTTAGAGTACTTAATTCAGTTATTTGCACACATTCCTAATGTAAAGGAGACAAGAGAATAAAATCAACGACAGCGAAAGCGCCCTTTTTCCAAGATCTAGTCCAGAAGGTGACTGTTGCTCCCTTCTTAATGACAGTCCTGTGTCCCTTGATCTCCCTGAGGTAGGCTCTGCCTTTCTACCTTACTTTTGTAATCAGAAAAACAGTAACACTAGGCCACTTTGAAAAGAATAATTTTGGCAAGATTAAAATTCTTTCTTTAGAAGTTAAAGAAACGAGAGGCTGGTGAGATGGCTCAGTGGGTAAGAGCACCTGACTGCTCTTCCAAATGTCAGGAGTTCAAATCCCAGCAACCACATGGTGGCTCATAACCATCCGTAACAAGATCTGACGCTCTCTTCTGGAGACAGCTACATTGTACTTACATATAATAAATAAATAAATCTTTAAAAAAAAAAAAAAAAGAAGGAAGAAGTTAAAGAAACGAAAGAACAAAAGCAGTAATTCCCCGACTTGAGTTTTCTTGTATGTTTTATAGTAGGGGAAAGTATTTTTTATCAATTCTATGATGATTAATATTGTCTCATTAAGCCAGGCAGTGGTGGCGCATGCCTTTAATCCCAGCACTCGGGAGGCAGAGGCAGGCGTATTTCTGAGTTCAAGACCAGCCTGGTCTACAAAGTGAGTTCCAGGACAGCCAGGGCTACACAGAGAAACCCTGTCTTGAAAACAAACAAACAAAATTAGTGTCTCATTATTAAACTCCGCCCATTTATCACATGTCTGTTTGTCTGTCTGTCTGAGACAGGCCCTGCCTAGGTATCCTAGACGGAACTGGAACTTGGTATGTAGCCCATGCTAGCCTCAATCATGACCCTCCAGTCTTTACCTGCTGAGTGCTGGGATTACAGATGCGAGCCACGCAGTAAGCACACATTTATTTATATAAGAAGAAATCATTTCTCCCCTTCAGCCTGGCCTGCCTCAGCCTGGCCTGCCTCAGCCTGGCCTTGAACTTCCTCCTTATTCTTTTGACTCTTATTTCCAAGTGCTGGAATTACAGGCATGTGCTACTAGGCCAAAGTGTCCTCCTCCAGCTCCTCCTCTTTCTCTTTCTCCTCCTCCCTTTCTTCTTCAAAGCTGAGGATCAAACTTAGGGCCTTGAATACCCCGAGAAGCACTCTACCACAGAGCTATAGCCCCAGCCCTAGACAGTATATTTTTGATGACACACCGATACAACACAGTCTTGTGTTCTCCATAGTGTCTGCAGGCTACAATATTTTTTTTAATTTCTAATTTGTATAAGTTATCAAGATTTTATAAAGGGTAAGGTTTTATTGATGTCAGCGGTTATGGCTGAAAAATGTACTTTATATAGAGCAAGTAGGGATTATGTATATGTTCCATAGATAAACAAATGCATACACAGTCTGAAACAAAATCCAGAAGTTGTCACTTGAACAGCAGTGTTAGCAGGTCCCCGAATGCTACCCACTCACTGTGCGCCAGGTGTCTCAACAGTTGACTGCAGCGACGCCACTTAATCTCCTTGACAGTCAAGGAAACCAGAGACCAGACAGAGAAGAAACTTGAAGACCAGGGTGTTGCCTGGTCAGGAGGCTCGTGCGTCCCTTCCTCTGGAATTTGAACTTGAGTGCCATGGGATGGATAAGGGAGAACAAATGTAGCACTTTACTCATTTGCTGGGGCTGTGTACTTGAGTTGTCTCGACGTCTCCTGATGAGTTTAAAGTGCCAGATCTCAGCCTTTTCTCTGGCCATCTAGCAGTCCAGGATGCTGGAAGGAAATACAGTGAATAGTTCTCATTAATGGAGTGTTCACAAAATATTTAAGACAATTAAAAAGCATCACAGGGAGACTGAGGAGATGCCTGAGTCAGTAAATGCTTGCCTTGCAGTCATAAGGTCCCGAGTTTAATCCCTAGAACCTATGATACACACACACACTCATGAATATTGTGTGTGTGTGTGTGGGGGTGATATTTGTTTAATTGTTATCCCAGCCAAAAAGCCTGCTTTTTTGAATCTTGGGGAAGAGAGGGAAACTCTCTAAAATCTCTAAAATCTTTTATAAAATCTCTAAAATATGTAATGAATTTTAAAGGTTTTATAAAAAAGAGTTTATGAGGAATTATATCTAAGGTTGTCTCTTGGGGTCCCACAAACATGTACACATGAATACACAGAGAGAGGAGACAGACAGACAGACAGACAATGCATCACAAGAACTGTGGCTGGAGAGAAATCTGAAAAAAAAATCTGAAAAAAAGCCTGAGTCTGATCTTCACCTAAAGTGAATATTATTTATTTTTTATTTGTTTGTTCCTTCAGTCCTTTTTTTATTTCTTTTCACTCGTTATTACTGTGTGCGTGATGCGTGGAGGGGGAGGGGCCGGGAAGTATCACACGGAGGCCAGAGGATAACCTCCTGCAGGAACTTCCTTTCCTTCTACCCTTACGTGAGTTCCAGGGATCAAACTCAGGCTGTATGACAAATTTTGTTACCCACTGACCTATCTCACTGGTTCAGAATTAATCCCTTTCCAAGCCTGTGGCTTTTATGAAAACTTGACAGTGCGGTCTGGTCTATCTGTCAGCCGGAAGGTCCACTCACTATAAAGAAGTTTTTAAAAACAGCCTAAGCCGCACCTTTTCTAGGGCGAGGAGGGAAGGCGCAATGAGGAGTGATGCTCTAAGCTCCTTGAACAACTCAGGCAGTGCATGATGGGAACAGGAATTGTTGGGTCATCTGGAGAAGTTCCTTACAGAAATAAAAGGAAACACACCACCCGCCATTGCCCCAAATGCCTCACTTCAGCACCACAAGCTTCACTTTAGAGCAGAGTGGGAAAACTAACCTCGGGGACCTCCTGAACTCAGACCTGCAGCATTAACAAGATCCCAGGGTGGCACATATATACAGCAAGCCAGAGCGTGAGAACCTGTGTTCCACCTCAATCCCTCTGTTTCATAGGTGGGAATAAAACCTAGTGTTTTGAAAGAACCAAACATACAGGTTTGTTAAAATTTGTAAAAGGTACAATACAGATAATAAATACAGATAATAATACAAAAATCTAAGCGGAAGACTCGGGATGGACCCGTATGATACTGTTTCAGACTATGAGCGGGACACCAGCAGCTGAAGGTGTTTGCTCTGTGGTTGTGCTGCTGAGATGGATGTTATTTTAGCTTCCATATAGGCAGCTGATATGTCCTGACCCCTAAAAACACTTAGTCTTTCTTGGGCAACGCGTACAGTCCCTCACTAGGGACAGTTGTCCCAGTGTCAGGGCTTCCCTCCCCTGAAGTCCTCAGGTGCAGCCTCAATTAAAAAAATATAGGCTGTCTTCTCTATGATAGGATAATTATTGCCATATTTAAAATGCAATCCTCTTCTAAAAATATGAATGTTAATGTAACATCTTAGCTCCACAGTGTGATTATCCATCATTTTAATTTCTCAATTGATTTTTTCCACTTTTCAAATCAGCCAGGTATTTATTAGAAGTTTTTTTTTTCTTTTTACTTTTGGGGGAAAAAAAAGCATTTATGTTTGAATCTGTGGGGGAAACTTAGCAACCACAGATTCTAACAACTTTTCTGACCTCTATTTTAAAAGTCTTGGGAGGGGCTCATGATTAATTAGTATTTAGAAACAGGTTAAAAGTGCAAATCACGGCCGGGCGCTGTGGCGCACGCCTTTAATCCCAGCGCTCGGGAGGCAGAGGCAGGCGGATTTCTGAATTCAAGGCCAGCCTGGTCTACAGAGTGAGTTCCAGGGCAGCCAGGACTATTCAGAGAAACCCTGTCTTGAAAAACCAAACCAAACCAAAAAAAAAAAAAAAAAAAAAAAAAAAAAAAAATTGAATACCAAAAGAAAAAGGCAGTTAAAGCATACAACAGCAGAACTAAAAAACTGAGGCATTTATTCATTTAAATGAAGGGAGAGTTTGAAGAG
>NC_034605.1:7529487-7536324 GCF_900095145.1 Mus pahari | reverse complement strand
CCTGGCTCTCCTGGAACTCTATAGATCAGGCTGGCCTACAGAAATTCACCTGCCTCTGCCTCCCAAGGGCTGGGATTAAAGACCACTGCCCAGCATGAGTCTCTTTCTTAAACGGACTCCTTCTGTGCAAAAGATGCAAAGGTATTTTTGAAGCTTTCCTTTCTACTCTCCCAGGATTACTCTGTCAGTGTTCACCTGCTGAGCTGACTGTGAGTTTTAAATTTCTAATGAAAGGATTTGAAAACAACCTTGAGGGGCGGGGCTGGAAAGTTAGCTCAGCAGTTAAGAGCACTCGCCAAGGAGTGCTGAACTCTGTCAGTTCCCAGCACCCACACATTGTTAACTGCAGTGCCGGGAATCAGAAACCTTCTGGCCTCTGCAGGCACCTTACAAGGTACACGTGGTGCACATACGTGCATTCAGGCGAAACAGTCATATACATGAAAAACATGATTTTTATTAAAAAAAAAAATTAAAGCAGATTCAGAAAAAGTTCAAGGATGTTTTTACTAGGGTTGACAAGAAAAACGTAAGACATGATAGCAGTAACTCAAAAAAGCTGCCCCCAGGAGGGAGTCGGTGAAGAGAAAGCCTTTCTGGCCCAGCTAGGTCAGCTCACTCATCAATGGAGGGCAGAAAGCAGTCTAATGATAAAAGCAGAGTAGCTTTCAAAAAGAGAATGAGAAAGCTCAAAGTACTAGAGAAAACCCGCCGGAGCGTTGGGAAGTAACCAAAAGAAGACAGTGGAGAAGGAGCAAAAGGAAAATGGTGCTTCTGTAAGTCAGGACCCAGAGAGGTCGGCAGACTTCACTGCATGACGTCAGCGTCCTAATCCACTGCACCAAGGGAAGGATGTCTTAGAAGGAAAAGCATTATGTAATTAAGGGCATAATTATTCCTCTTTAGTGTGGCTTTAGATGAATCTGCTTTCCTAGTCAGGTGATCAGTAGGCCCAGAGAAAGTAGCCTTTAAGAGAGAAGACAGTAATAGTTCCAGTCCTTAGGCAGATCAGAACGTCCTATCTCCATCTATTCTTTTGACCAGAAGGAAATAGATTTTTCTTAATGGACCTCAGTAGAGCCCTCATGAGACTAAGCCTTTTCTGTCAGACATCGTATCACAGAGATGAAGAACAGACTCAATTGCTTGGCTTTGGTTATTTGTTCTTGTGTGACATGAAACACAGTATTGCCCAATACCTTCAGGAAGCTAGATGCTTTCTTCACTAAGTGGGTTGTAGAAATGTGGGTTTCTAAAAACGCCGTGTCATTTTTGTGAGCAAGACTTAACCAAACACAACTGATGGAAAGGAGCAGAAGTCCCGTGGAAATGGAAGTTTTTCTGTAGATGAAGCAGGCGCTTCTCTGCTAACCAGAGATAGGGCAGTTGATGGAGAAAGGAATTCACAGGCATTACTCAACTGCCCAGCTGCTCGTACATGTAAGGGTGACTAGAACAGGGTACTCTGAATTGAGAATCAAGTTAGCATCAGGAATGATACATAGAAGGGGCATCAGAGGCAAGGAGACAATGTGAGTGTCCCCAAAAGTTGCAGTGATTGCCAGCCAGGGTCCTTGCAATCTAGGCATCAACTTAGAGCTACTCTTACTTGGTTTTCAGGATCATATTTGATTTGGAGTTTTCCAATATGGGGCTCTGCTGATGGCATAGGCCCCACCCTGGTTTGCTTTCCGTTGCTGGGCTAAATACTGTGAATGAGGGCGATGTAGGGAAAAGAGGTTCATTTTGGCTTACACCTCCAGGTCACAGTACACCACTGAGGGAACTCAGGCTAGGAACTCAAGCAGAAACTTGAAGCAGAGCCTGTGGAGGAATGTTGCTTGCTGGTTTGCTCTCTGGCTGGCTCACAGGCTCGTGCTTAACTGTGTCTCTCTCTGGGGCAGGAGAGATGTTGGCTTAGTGGCTAAGAGCACAGACTGCTCTTCCATAGGTCCTGAGTTCAGTTCCCAACAACCACATGGTGGCTCACAAACATCTGTAACGGGATCTGATGACCTCTTCTGGTGTGTCTGAAGACAGCTACAGTGTACTCATATACATAAATAAATAAATCTTAAAAAATATATATAAAACAAAAAACTGTATCTCTCTGACACAGTCCAGGGCTCCCTGCCTAACAATGGTGGTACTGCCCACAGTAGGCTAGACCCTCCGACATCAATTAATAATCAAGACAGTCTGCCACAGGCATGCCCATGAACCAACATGATCTAGGCAATTCCTCAATTGAGGCTTTCTTCTCAATCGAACAATCAAAACCAAATAGGCAGCCCATAACCCCTCACAGCTTCCTTCAGTGTCTTTTTACTACTTTTTTGTTGTTGTTGTTTTTGTTTTTTTTTTGTTTTGTTTTGTTTTGTTTTTTTTGCAACAGGGTTTCTCTGTGTCGCCCTGGCTGTCCTGGAACTCACTTTGTAGACCAGGCTGGCCTCGAACTCAGAAATCTGCCTGTCTCTGCCTCCCAAGTGCTGGGATTAAAGGCGTGTGCCACCACGCCCGGCTTATTTACTACTTTTTAAAATCACTACACTACAGTCTATCTAGTGATATGTGTCTTTCTGGAGATAATCATATCCCTTTGCTAATTTTTTTCCAAATTTTTCAGTACCTTCTATAGTATTTGAAATCTGCTTTTCGGGCTGGTGAGATGGCTCAGCGGGTAAGAGCACCCGACTGCTCTTCCAAAGGTGCGGAGTTCAAATTCCAGCAACCACATGGTGGCTCACAACCATCCTTAACAAGATCTGACTCCCTCTTCTGGAGTGTTTGAAGACAGCTACAGTGTACTTATATATAATAAATAAATCTTTAAAAAAAAAGAAAAAGAAAAGAAATCTGCTCTTCTATCTCACAAGGTATATCATTGTCTCTCAGGAAGAGTCCTTTTAGAAGGAGATCTTAAACTTCCTTCCAGATGTTAATTGTCTTTATGTTTCCGTTTGGGGAAACAACTGAAAGCTCTGTGGCTAACAGTCACACCAAAAAAAAAAAAAAAAACAAAAACAAAAAAGAATGGCACCGGACCTTGGATAATTACACATTGAGTAAATTCTCAGTGCTCCCTATTCAAAAAGAAACTGAAATAAGTGATGTAATTAACAAAAACAAAACAGAATCTCAAATCGGGGCCAGTGAGATGGCTCAACAAGAAAGGACGCTTTGCTGACAAACTTGCTGAACATGGCAGAAGCCCAGCTGACTCTAATAAGTTCTCCTCTGACCTCTGCACATGTACCATGACACATATGCGTACACATACATGCACACACACAATAAATAAATGTCATTTTGAAAACCTCTAACCTTCGGGTGAGGAGGCGGGCATTGTACCATTTCCCCGATATACACACCTAAAACACAACTCCTTAATGACGATTTAACCACTAAGACATAATAAAATTCATATGGCCAAGATTTTATTACGGCACACATAAATCACATGCGGCAGGCTCTTTTAGGATCCCTACAAAGTGTTATTTGAATCATTAAAACTAAATGGCACCTGTCAAAATAAATCAACCCAATACACTTCACGATTCAGAACTCAACATTTTATTGTTTCGACAAATTTGCTCATTATGAAATTTCTTCCTACAAAAAGAGCGTATTAAGACGAATCTGGATATTCAACATGTGCTTCTGCCTCTGGACTCGTCTGGACTAAGCTTTGTCATTCAATGAGAGTTTCCCAGACCCTAAATGGGCTGCCCCTCTTATAAAATGTTTTTACAGCTTTATGCTGTAAAAGTCAAAGCAGCCGACAGATCTCGGCTGTTGCTTTTATGTATGTCTGTTTGATTTAGCATGCTTCTGATTAACAATGGAGTTTCCTGACGCTGTCAAAATAACTAAGGTATTAAATGCCTTTCTAGAAATTACTGTTTTTAAAACAGAGATTAAGTAAGCAAGTGGTTCCCCACCAGTGAAAATAATTGATTATGTTGTTGACTAGTTAAGGTTATGCTTAGTGGCATTCCCAGAGGACAGGTTATTACATTAGCATAAACAAAGAGAAACCAGCGCCTGCCTCAGTGAGGGGAGCACAAGGGTAGGGGGTGGGGCTGGGGACTTCGAGGAGGCAGAGATGTCTGTTTGGGGAGAGGACAAATGATTGAAAGTATCCAGCAACCAGCATGGAAACACCAGGGCCAAATGGAGTGTTGTAAGCTTAGTCTTGCTTTAGTAGAAATAGGTCCTAAGTGTTTTACAAATAATTCTTCTCATTCACAAATGAAGCAAAAAATATGTGGGTTCATTAATTTGAGAATTCTTAATCGGGCAGGTTTGTAATCTGGCTATTTTTTAATTTCTTTTGACTTCCTATCCATTCTGTTTTGCTCCCACATCGCTGCAATGCTCAAGAAAAAAAAAAAATCTATTCATCTTTTTTCCATGACCCCCTTTGGTTAAGGCATCACAAAGAAAAACTGGTCCATTTCCAAGATCCCCTTGCAGAATGAGCTAGTGAGCTGGCTGTGGATGTCTCTACTCCAGTCTGCAGTGTCGTGGGGTGGCTCCAGAGAGCTCTGGGCGTGTGTTTACGCTGGGGTCTAGTAAACAGTTCTCTCTCTTCCATTTGGATTTTGAAAGAGGAAAGCCAAAAACATGTTAAAAACCTACGACATCCTTCTTGTCTATTCGTGGAGGCTAGAAGGTGTAATACTCATTAATTGCTTTTTCCTCCAAAGCTGGGGAGGTAGACGTTGTCTGCATGTGTATGGTTCTAGACACACAGTGAGGGGGGTTTAGTTCTTGACCCAAGCAGCGCACCTCATCAGAGACTTTGCTACGGGAATACTTATCTCGATGACAAAGTTCATGATGTTTTCAAGACCAAACATGAGTGGAGGCTGCAGCATACATGGCCACCTATTCCCCTTCTCGGGGTATCTAGGTGGAAATGCTAACGTCAAAGAAGCAAAGGATAATTTCAAGATAACCAGCAGTGACACGACATTAGCCACCTCAAGAACACACACAGGCACACACACAGGCACACACACACACACACACACACACACACACACACACACATCCCATTCCAGTTTCTCAGTGTTCTCTTACGACTCTCATTTAACATTTATTGGCTAAGATGGTACCATCCTGATCCCTCCCATTTTTCTCAGGAAGATAAGCCAGCTAAATAGAAGTGTCAAAAATAATTACCTAAGGATGATATTTGTTAACTTGGAAGCAAGAATACAGCTGTGAGGGTTGAGGACATGGGAATAGTGTGTAGAGGGATTTAGAGTTCTTCTTTTGCTTGGGAGTTTAAGGGTCCTTGAAGATCAGATTCTTTTTCTCCAGTTCTTAATCATTTGTATATTTTGGGTTTATTATATATTTGTTCATAGAAGCATTTTTCCCCTAACTGCAAGTCATAGAAACACCAGTACAATTGTATCCCATCCCCATGAGCTAAGTTGCTGGTGCCATAAATACACAACACACAGAGAGAGTTGATGAGGTGGACACCTTAAGCAAGGGTCTGACCAGTATGTGTTTCTGGTTGAATGGAGTCTAGTTTTGAGACTCAATTTTTGTTTCAGAATGACTCCCATACATAGGTGTGCATCAAGTTGCTCACTAATAGAATACAAGAGTTTAAGAGTCAAATTCCAGCTCCTCACAAGGAAGAGTGGAGTCATGTCATCTGCCTGGATTCAACTGGACATAATCATACTAGGCAAACGAGTGCAGTCTCAGTAAGAGAAAGATGATGGCTTCTCCTTTGTGCTCCCTGGGTTTTCTATGGAAACCTACAGTGGTGGAAGTGAATGGCTTGGATGTTGAAGTGAAAAGGAGGGACTGACAGGGTAGAGAGAAGTAGCAGTGACTTGGCAGGAGATGGTATAATATACTTGAGTAAAAATTAAACCGAAGACATAACCTGGAGGTCAGAAAACTCTGGTCCCCAACTAGCTATGCAGTCTTGAGCATTGCTTACCAACTCCTCTGAGCTAGCTTGTTCTGACCAGGCTGTGGAGTTGCCATCCCAGTCCTGTTCAAGATAAGAACAAGCAGGTCAAACTGGACCCTGCAGGTTCTGGTTAAGAGAAGATTGGCTGGAACACAGGTGCCGTAAGGCTAACATGTGAGCTTGAGGGATGGAACGTGAAACAGTGGAAGTGTGTATCATCTGTTGGGGCAGACAAAACAGTCATGGGACAGGCAGATTTCAAAAGACGGATGGAGGTGGAGAAACAAGAACAGAGCAGAGTGTGCTATTGCTGGGGTCTGAGATAGACTAGAAGGATGTGAGCAGAGTCGGTGGTCAGGAGAATGAATGGCGGTAATGGGAGGAGTCTCACCTACAGCACATGACCAACTCTCCCAACAATTCCTATTTCTCCTCCCTTTTTCTGCTTTACACATCAGTTGATCTCAGAGCTGCTAAAAATCTGCCAGACCCAACTGAATTGCTTTCAAATGACGGGCGATGTTTCTAGAGGATGCTCAAAATCTTAAGGCTTTCAGATGTCTATGCTCATTTCTAGAAGTCGTCCCTTCCGTGGTCATTTTTTCAAGGATGAAAATCAGAGCTAGGTTAACTTTTTGACCCAGGAAGCCAACTTTCTGAGGAAATGGTGTCTTGGTCATTTTAAATCCTGACCACATTTTTCTGAAGCCCAGCTTTTACCACAAAAAAAAAAAAAAAAAAAAAAAAAATAAGTTGGAAGACTGAGGTGAATTCAAGTGATATTTCTTGTTGAGGATCCCTCAATTGCGTGTGATCATTTACAGCAATGCCACAGGAAGGGCCTTTTGCTGTTAATCTACCCCTTGGCTACCTCTAGTATTAATAAATCACTCAGA
>NC_034605.1:7474566-7529467 GCF_900095145.1 Mus pahari | reverse complement strand
TTTTAAATCCTGACCACATTTTTCTGAAGCCCAGCTTTTAAAAAAAAAAAAAAAAAAAAAGCCAAATTCAGTTGGGAGACTGAGGTGGATCCCAGTGATATTTCTTGTTCCTTTTTTTCCAATTGCGTGTGATCATTTACAGCAATGCCACAGGAAGGGCCTTTTGCTGTTAATCTACCCCTTGGCTACCTCTAGTATTAATAAATCACTCAGAATGGGACAGTGTTTCTCTTAAGACCAAACACCAAGTTTCTTATTCGCTCAACTACTAAGAAACAGCTCACAGTGAATGGGCCTCTCCCATAACCCCAGGCAACAAGATGACACAATGGAATAGCTCTGCCCTTTGTGGGCAAGACTGGGGCAAAGGGATGCCTTTGGTGGCTTAGCAGTCACAAGCCGTATGAACAGCATACACGCTGTGATGGTTAATATTCACTGCCAATCTGACAGGATCTAGAGTCACCTAGGGGACAAGCGTGCTTCTTGGGGGTGGGGGGGAGGTACTGGATTAACTGAGGAAGGAAAACTGAGCCCCTAACTGGGTGGCACCATGCTTTGGGCTGCAATCCTAGACTGGCCCAAAGGAGAGAGCACAGTGAGCTCCAGCTATCGTCTCTCTGCTCCCCAACTACAGATGGAGCAGGACCAGCAGCTTTATGCTCTGCCTGCCTTGACTTCTCCGCCATAACCGATGGCGTTGTAAAACTACAGACTGAAATAAAGCCTTGCCTCCTCACCTTGCCTTTGTCAGGTCATTGTTCCCAGCAACAAGTCAGGGAACAAATCGAGGTACAAAGCCTTCTCATGCCTCTCTCAGAACCTGGACTCCCACACAAAGCAAGTTATACTGACTGAGAAGACTGGACATGGGTTAGACAGGCAGATGTGAAAGTTGGTACTTAGTCACTTCTTTTCACTGATTTTCCCACATGGACTCAGGTCATTAACACCAAGAGTGACTTCATCATGTTGTAAGGACTGATATTGACAATAAATCAAAGCACACGTCATGGGGCTGGGGGTGTGGCACAGTGGAAGAGCATGCACATAGCATGTGTAAGTTACCCAGGATTTAATCCCAGCATCAAAAAAAAAATACATTTAAGCAGAAAAAGTACATGCCATACAATAGTGAGTATATCCATAAAGTCTGATTTTTATGAGTATCTAATATAGTCCTTTGGTGGGCATCTTATGGGTATTCAACAATGTGGAAAGCTAGCTAGAAATATACTTATTTAGCCAACATGGAAGTGGTACCACAAAGAACTTACATGAGTTACTCAGAGATGGGGATTCAACTTGTGGTGGGAATATGAGTATTACCAACCCACAGGGGCCATGTGATTTATAAATAGCTTTCTGTTTCTTTCACAGAAACTCCTGTGCTTTTTATAAATGCAATTTAAAAATTTTAACCTATGAATGAAGTGACATTCACTTAAATCAATTACCAAAGGCAGTGTTGTTTGTCTCCTAAGGCAACTTTTCTGGAGCCCAAGGGTTCTAACTTTCGTGTGCTACACTCAGGGATCAAGATATAATGTTATAGTGCGAGGTCTGTAATCTACCTGGAGGAAGTGATTTGTTGAAAGGTCATAACCCATGCAATAAGTAAACATGGTGTGGGGCTGTCACCCAGCTTTCTTTGGATTAGATTATAACGTAGCCATTGACAGTCATGCAGAAACAGTAGCACCTGTACATAGCATCTGAAGTCAATCTGAGCGAAGTGTTTAGTGACTCCAGTTATTTCTAGCTATATTATACTTGGGTCCATAAACTCTCCCTTCCTCCCTTACCCACCCACCCCCACCTCTCTGTGTGTAGGGAAAATTTGTTAAGCTAGCTGAATAGGGCCTGTGACCATGGCAGAATGGGAGGGACATGCTATATGGAAGAGAAGAGGGGAAGTCCCTATTTTCCAGAAGAAACTAAAATGGAGTTAGTGATCAGGACTCAACACAGGCTAAGGGGTCAGGGAAAAGCATTTGCAGGACTGTGTGCTCTAGAGTGTTAAGTATCATCATCAATTGCCCTCTGTAAGGATCTGGCTACTGGGGCCTGACGCCCACTTCGGCAGTACTGAGAGCAATTGACGGATAATAAGAGGAAAATGAGTAATGAACCCATTTTACGATACGCTGTAAAAGGCTTTCATCGAAACAGACTGTATTTAGCCTGGTAATAAACCTGAGCGAGGAAGGCAGGCATTTAACATGGCAACTGGTTCAAGTAAAGAACATATTTTCTCTCTTTTTAAAAAAAATATCCCTGACAAATTATATGGCTTATGGGGAAATTTCTTGCTTGGAAATTTTCTATGACTACTGTACAGTTTTTTATAGAGCTTGGCAGGTGTGCATAAATGTTCCTCTGCCCCTACCCACTTTTCTCTCCCCTCTCCTTCCTCCCCCACCCTCTCTCTCTTCTCCTCTTCCTCCCCCTCCTCCTTCTCTTTCTCCTCTTCCTTCTCTTTCTTTTCCTCTTCCTCCTCCCACTCCTCTTCCTCCCCCTCCTTCCCCCTCCTCCTCCTCTCCCTCCTCCTCTTTCTCCTCTTCCTTCTCTTTCTTTTCCTCTTCCTCCTCCCACTCCTCCTTCTCCCCCTCCTTTGACTTGAAATAGTGTCAAGGACTGTTATAATAGCCAGAGAAGTACAAGTTTGCGTGTTGATTTGCTCCCATCTCTCTCTGCTGTCCATACAGGACTGAGAAGGAAGGTGCTTAGACCATGCCATGTTTCTTAGGCTCCAAGAATCTTGCAGGTGGACAGATCTGCCCTTCAAATCCTGCCGTTGCAGCCCAGAGGAAGAGCCAGCCACTAGAGCAGCGCGTCTTGTAAGAAGTTAATTTTGGTGTTTGTTTGTTTGTTTGTTTGTTTTGTTTTAGAAACAGAGTTTTTCTGTGTCGTTCTAACTGTCCTGGAACTTGCTCGGTACACCAGGTTGGCCTCGAACTCCTTACCTCCGGAGTGCTGGGATTAAAGGCGTGCACCGGCACTGCCCAGCCACACCAGACATTCTTTACAGTGCTGTGATTCTAAGTCTGTTTGCTTTTTGTTTTCATGTCAGCAACCAAAATTCCAAGACTCAGAACATCCTCATGATTTGCCTGTTATTACATAATGCAGCCTGGAGAGCTAGGAGTTTGAATCAAAGTTCAAATCCCCAGAACCCACGTAAAAGTCAAGTGCAGTAACCTAAGTCTCTCTAACCAGGTGCTCCTACAAGGACATGGGAGGTGGAGACAGGAAAGTCCCCAAAGCTGAGGGTTAGAGACCCCAGTGTATAGTAGAAAGAGGTCTTCTTTTACACATGGAAGGTGAGGACTAAGATGGAAGGCTGTCCCTCTGACTTCCACATCCTTGTTGAGGCATGTACACAACCACGTTCACACACACACACACACACACACACACACACACAGAGAGAGAGAGACAGAGAGAGAGAGAGACAGAGAGAGAGAGGAGTATGTGTAAAGATACATACAGAGAGATATCATATGTATAGATAAACACCCAAAACTCTTTTCTTCTTCTTTTTTAAGAATTATTTATTTGTCGGGCAGTGGTGGCGCATGCCTTTAATCCCAGCACTTGGGAGGCAGAGGCAGGCGGATATCCAAGTTCAAGGCCAGCCTGGTCTACAAAGTGAGTTCCAGGACANCCAGGGATATACAGAGAAACCTTGCCTCAAAAAAAAATTATTTATTTATTTTATGTATATGAGTACACTGTAGCTGTCTTCAAACACACCAGAAGAGGGCATCAGACTCCATTGGATGGTTATGAGACACCACGTGGTTGCTGGGAGTTGAACTGTGGACCTCTGGAAGAACAGTGAGTGCTCTTAACCACTGAGCCATCTCTCCAACTGTCCTCCTCTTCCTCCTCCTCCTCCTCCTCCTCCTCCTCCAGAAATAAGCAATAAAGCCCTTTAGGCAAACTTTCTGCAGTGAACTTAGAGACAGTTCACACAACCCTGGGTCTGTCTGCACCCCCTAACAATTCTCAGACCTCTCTGATACCGTCGCATTGCCTGCCCGTGCTTTCTGGAAAAGCGCTCCTTCCAAGTATAGAAAAATTTGGAGGCAAGGGGTAACGGTAACGGGGAGAGTTGTAAAATGAGACAAACATGAAATTAGAATAGAATGGCAAGAGGAGACTGTAGGGTCACTCCCTCCGTTTGCCCCTGTTTCTGACGTAATCTGTCAGGTTTTACCAGTGCAGTTTACTGTCTGCTCTTAGCAGCATCCCCAGAAAGTGAAAGGACTGCAAGGGAGGAAAATAAACAAACAAACAAAAACCCACAGCCACCACATCCTCTTGCGATTCCCATGTCAGATCTTCTTTGAAATCACTTGTGCCGTGTCGAGCTCACCCGTGCTTCTTGGAACACTTACACAAAATATGAGATCCATCTACAATGGCCTGGTCAGCGCCATTCAGGGAGTGAGAAGACAGAGTGTGGTTGAAATGGGTAGCTTAAAAGTGAAAGCAAGGGCTGAAACATGGCTCGGGTAGTAAAGTGGTCACCACACCAGCGTGAGGAGCTGAGTTCAGAATCCCAGCATGCACACAGAAAGGCAGGTGGCATGGATGCTTTGTTAAACCCAGCACCAAGGAGGCAGAGACAGGCAACTCCCTGGGACTCCTTTGGAGAGCCAGCCTACAGTGAACTCCAGATCCTGTAAGAGATCTTATTTCAACTAGTAAGGTGGAGAGAGATTAGGGAAGACACCTGATGCCACCTTGGCCTCCATATGCACACAGGTGTACCAACACTGAAACACACATATACACAACACACACAGACACAAATGTATTTTCACTTCAAAGCAAATTCAAAATCACAAAAATATTCTCTCCCCCAGGTATCTGCATTTAATATTTTTTTGACCCAGAGTCTACAAATATCCCACCAAAACGCCCTTCAGACTGAATCCCTATAACGTGTGAAATAGTAATATGTCATAAACTGAGTATGAAATATGACCCTAACTGGGTACAATCCATCCGTCTCCTGTGTCTAATTAATAGTGCTGCCTGAAGATCCATAGAGAAGGATTCAGTCACAATGTAAGAAGCAACATGTAAGCCTGAATAGTCGATCTGGTCCCTGTCTAGTTAAGGGTCAAATTAACCCCTCTTTCTGCCTGTGGTGTAGTAGGCGTGGTCAGAGCTACTGGAGACAGTCCTGCCTCCGATGCAAAACTTTGTGTTCTGTGAGCAGAGATTTGATTTTTGCCACAGTTGATTGTGCTTTGTACCGGAATCTGCAGGCCTGGCAGTGAGTCAAGCTCGTTCATTCAGCTTTCTCAAAAGGAAACCAGCCAGGCAGTGGTGGCCCACGCCTATAATCCCAACACTTGGGAGGCAGAGGCAGGTGGATTCCTGAGTTCAAGGCCAGCCTGGTCAACAGAGTGAGTTCCAGGACAGTCAGGGCTATACAGGGGAAACCCTGTCTCAAAAAAACAAAACCAACCAACCAACCAAACAAACGCTAGCCTAAGTTTGGAAGTTAGGATGCTGTCTTCCCCCACCCAGTGCTCTTGCAGCTACACTTTCCTTGCCGCTCTCGGTAGGTTTGCAGCCCTGAAATTTGTGAGGTGGAGGAGAGGTGAGAGGAAGAAGAGAGCTAACGGCTTAGCACATACAGAGACGGGAGTCTGAGACTCAAGTCCAGCCAAGTAAACATGGCCAGTGGGCATCGCGATTATCCGTCTGGAGATGAGCCAGATGGCATGATCTGCAAGATGAAATAGAAAAGACGTTCCTGTGTCCCACCTTCATGTGTTTATGTATGTGGGTAGACACAGATGCCAGTCAACTGCGGGTGCCGTTCCTCGGCAGCCATCTATTTTATTTTTGAGACTGGTTCTTGTATGGCAACCCAGAACTCGAAGACTGAAAGGTTGGCTAACCTATGAGCCCCAAGGATCCGCCTAGCTCCACCCCCAATGCTAGAATTACACCTTGGGCACCACAGTCTCTTTGTCATTAAAACTCAGGGTCTTCTGCTGGCACAGCAAACGCTTCCATAACTGAGTCATCTCTCCAGCCCTCATGTGTCAACACTGAAGCTTCATTGGAGACACGGAGAAACAGACCGTGCTGGCAAAACCAGGAGTCTACTACGCGCACGCGCACAACGCAGGTTTCCTGGCGTAAGTGCCTGATTCTTTATGTTCTTCCGTAGCCCGAGGGAAAATTCAGAAGACAAATACTCCCTTTAACAAACAAGTCAGATGACTCATACGTGAGATGAACACAAGGCTAAGGTGGATCCAGGGGCAGGACAAACTGTTCGCATGCCTAGCGTCTGTGGAGTCAACCCTCCGAGCGCTCCCCCCCCCCCCCCGTCCTGTCACGTCGCAAGAACCAGAACCATCGGTTTCAGGAACTTTCCGTACTACAGAGTAAGTAACGTTTTAAAACAACGCGTTTTTTAATAGAAAGAAAGCAAATTTATCACATTGCAAAGAGAACAGTGGCCATGGCAGGAGCAGAAAAATAATTTACAAATAACTCATTCACCTAGAAAAGAAAGTTATTTTAAATCGTATGCTTACTTTAATTGTTTATAGTGGCATTTGTTTTAAATATTTCTACTCTCCAAAATTTCACGTTTTTGTACCTTTTTTAAAAAAATACCTTTTACTTAATTTGTGTGTGTGTGTGTGTGTGTGTGTGTGTGTGTGTGTACACATAACCCTGTGAGGGGAAGGGATGTATGTGCAAAGGCATAGTGTGGAGTTCAGAGGACAACTTGCAAGAGTCTGTTCTCTGCTTCCAACTATGTGGGTCCTCAGAGTTGAGCTTGGGTCCTCAGGCTTGGCAGCAGGCTTCTTTACCCACTGAGCCATCTCACCAGCTCTAAACTCTGACTTTGTTATATCTACTTGTTAAATTTTCCAATAGAAACACTTCAGGGCATTTAACCGGGCTGTGGAGGCACCTCATCGGAGTATCTGGCCTTCCTTCCTTGCCTCTTTAACATTATTCCTTAAAATGAGAGTGTGGAAGAACCCATGATTTGGATACTAAAGTGGCAGGCTTCAGAGTTACATATTACATCATAGCTGAAGATATCATTGCAGGTTCACTTCTTTAGTTGTGGTTTAGAACCACGCCCTATTGAACTGGCTCGAGAGTATATTATAAATGTCCCAAGAAAAGGGAAATGATAAAGAAACAGAGTGAGGTCAACATGGTCAGAAATCACACACCCTCCTTTTTCATTTAATTAACAATTCTGTGATTAAAAATCATTGGTTCATCACAGAGGAAAGAGGAGTTTATAAAAACAGTGCTCAGGTCTCACAGAGCAGCTTCCTCCTCATATACTTTGCCAGACAAACACATAACCCAGCCAAGCAAACAGAACCAGAACCCCCACCCAAGGGAGCCTCGTTGTCTCTGTCCTAAATATATTTCACTCTGCCACGTGGCTGCCAGCTCATCATCTACAGCAGAGGAATGTCCTTAGCTAATAGCTTCTGTCCCTCCCTGTGTATCTGCATGACAGGGCTGGGGACAGACGAGTGGGGTCTGAAGTGGCTTTCCTTTGTATATGTGTTTCTAAGAAGGCAATGCGCGGCATCTTCATTTCCTCTTCCTTCGTTTGTCTTGGCCTAACTGAAGTCCTGTTGGCTCTGTGCCAAGGCAGCTCTGTTTCACCTGGGAATAAAATGGTCCTTCTCTCTCCACTTCTCAGGCCACACTAACCTTTAGCTGAGCCACTTGCTCTATTGAGTGGTGTTCCCAGCCCAGGGCTCTGTGCTGCAAAGAATTGATGTATATCATATCAAAGCAAGTTTTGATGTATGTCAAAACATGTCCAGCAGGTAAATATAGGAGCATCAGAAACACCATCATGCCGTGGCTTTTCTGACAAGGTCAGAGCCTACCCCTGCTTGCTTGGGAACGGTGTTGGAGATTTTAATAAAAATAGTCAGTTCATAGTGTAACTTCTTGCTAAGGTTCAGTTTACAGTTGGATTCTACAGTCTATCCAAAGATGGCAGGACATGCCAAAAAGCATATTGAATGCATTACGTGTGTGTGTGTGTGTGTGTGTGTGTGTGTGTGTGTGTGTGTAAGTATGTGCATGTGTGTATGCGTACGCACGTGCTTGCATATACATACATGTTTGTGTATATGTGGGTGTGCATGTGTGTGGCTTAATATAAACCTCATGGGTCTTCCTCAGTCCTGTTTTACCTTGTTTTGGAGGCAGAGGTTTTGCACTAGCCTGGAGGCTCATGCTTTAGGCTGGGATGGCAGGCCAGTAAGTCCTGGGGACCCACCCCTTCATCTTCTCAGTGCCTGGATTCTAAGCATGTACCTCCATGCCTACTTTTTACTGTAGGCTCTGGGGCTTGAACTCAGTCCCCATGCTTGTGCTGCCAGCCCTTTACCAACTGAGCCATCTCTTTCCCCATACCCTAACAGGTGTTTCTGAATGTGTATAACACTAGTAATGGAAGAAGTCAAAGTTCAGAAAGAGAAGAATTTCCAAAATGATCCAAATCCAAGCTTAGAGAAGCCAAAGTCACAGCCACTGGGCAGGGCCTCTTTTGGCAAGTCATCTATCACTGGAATTATTATTCAGAAACAGATGTTAATAAATTTTTTTAATGTGGAAAGCTGTGTTTATTCTGTTTTCTTTTGCTGTTTCCTTTGTTCTAAGTGCATGGTTTTTGAGAGATAGTCACCAGTCAGTGTTTTACACAGGAGGTCTAGAAAGAAAAAGGAAAGAGAAGTCACCGTGCTAAGCAGTTGCCAAGCCAAGACAACACCATCAATTCCCCAAACAAAGTTCCTTCACTAACCCAAAATGTCACAATTCATGCAAAACAAGACACCCATTTCCTCTGCTCAGCTCGCCCCAAAGAAGCAGTCCACCCTCAAACCAGCAAAATTGGTTATTGTGTGCTCGCTCAGTGGTTAGAGCGGGCTGCACATGCTCGCTCAGTGGTTAGAGCGGGCTGCACTATGGCTATTGGGATTTTTTTCAGTTTTTGCTCTGGAAAATGATAGCTATGTTTTTGTATAAATCTTTATATACATCTCCAGTGCTCTCGTGGAACAAGCTTATAAAACAAAAATTGCTCACACAAAGCATGTAACAGCTGTAGAACTTTAATTGACATTACCAAACAACACTCTAAAATAACACAAAACAAGTGCCTCTGACTGCACAATGCCAGTTTGTACTTGACCTCTGACCTATGTGAGGGATGATTTCCCATAGCCGCTCTAGCAGTGAATGCTGTCGAGGAGATAAGTAAAAACCATGTTTCCAGTTTCACTTGAGGTTCTTCCTTACCAGTGGAATTGGGGGTGTTTACATGTTGATAGATAATCTGTTTGGAGGTTCTTGTTGTTAATATGCATTTTATTTCCATTACTTTATTTTTTTTTAAATCTTTTTTTTTTAAAGATTTATTTATTTATTATATGTAAGTACACTGTAGCTGACTTCAGACACTCCAGAAGAGGGCGTCAGATCTTGTTACGGATGGTTGTGAGCCACCATGTGGTTGCTGGGATTTGAACTCCGGACCTTCCGAAGAGCAGTCGGGTGCTCTTACCCACTGAGCCATCTCACCAGCCCCCATTACTTTATTTTTTAATTAATTATTTTATTTATCTACACCCCAAATGTTGCCCCCTCTCCCCTGTCCCCTTCTCCCAGATTTCTTCACCCTCTCTCCCCTCCCCTTCGACTCTGAGAGGGTTCTCCCCCACCCTAGAACTTCCCCCATTCCTGGGGCATCAAATCTCCACAGGATTGGGCACATCCTCTCTCACTGAGGCCAGACAAGGTAATCCTCTGGGACAGCTGTGCTGAGGTCCACAGACCAGCCCATGTGTGTTCTTTGGTTGGTGGCTCAGTCTCTAGGAGCTCCCAGGGGTCTGGGTTAGTTGACTCTGTTGGCCTTCCTATGGGGTTGCCATCCCCTTTCAGCTCCTTCAGTCCTTCCCCTAGCTCTTCCATAGGGGCCCACAGCCTCAGCCCAATGGTTGGTTGACTGTAAGTATCTATATCTGTCTCAGTCAGCTGCTGGCAGAGTCTCTCAGAGGACAGCCATGCTAGGCTCCTGTCTGCAAGCACAACATAGCTTCAGTAATAGTGTCAGGGTGTGGTGCCTGTCCATAGCGATGGATCCCAAATTGGGTCGGTCACTGGATGTTCTTTCCTTTACTCTCTGCTCCATTTTTGTCCCTGTATTTCTTTTAGACAGGAACAATTCTGGCCCAAAAATTTTGAAGGTGAATTGGTGACTTTATCCCTCCCCTGGGGGTCTTGCCTATCCACCTGAGATGGTCTATTCAGGTCTCCCACTGTTGGGCACGCCAGCTAAGGTCACCACCACCCCCATTGACTCCTGGGAGCCTCTCCCATCCCAGGTCTCTGGGACTTTATGGAGATTCCAGCTCCCATGCTCAGCAGCTGCATATTCCCATACATTCTCTTGGCCCTCTAAGCTTATCTCCTGCCTCCCCTTATACCTGATCCTTCCCCCCTTTCCCCACCCCCTCCCCTCTCCCACCCAGATCTCTTCCTACTTCTGCCTCCCATGATTATTTTGTTGTCCTTCTGAGTGAGATTGAAGCATCCTCACTTGGACCTTCCTTCTTGTTAAACTTCTTACAGTCTGTGGGTTGTATCCTGGGAATTCTGTACTTTTTGGCTAATATCCACTTCTCAGTGATTGCTCACCATGCATGTCCTTTTGGGTCTGGGCTATCTCACTCAGGATGATATTTTTTAGTTCCATCCATTTGCCTGCAAAGTTCATGATGTTCTCATTTTTAATAGCTGAATAGATTTCCATTGTGTACATAAACCACATTTTCTGTATCCATTCTTCAGTTGAGGGACATCTGGGTTGATTCAAGTTTCTGCATATTATGAAAAAGGTTGCTATGAAGAAAGTGGAGCACCTATGGTATGGACACTTGATCTTTGACAAAGAAGCCAAAAACATACAGTGGAAAAAAAGAAAGCATCTTTAACAAATGGTACTGGTCTAACTGGGAGTCTGCATGTAGAAGAATAAAAGTAGATACTATGTTTAATCACCTCACACAAGCTCAAGTCCGAGTGGATCTAGGGCCTCTGTATAAAACCAGATTGAAGAGAAAGTGGGAAATTACCTCAATGCATTGGTAGAGGGGAGAATTTCCTGAACAGAACACCAATGGCTTAGACTCTAAGATCAATTATTGATAAATGGGACCTCATGAAACTGAAAACTTCTGTCAGGCAAAGGACACTGCCAATGGGACAAAATGGCAGCCTACAGATTGGGGGAAAATCTTCACTAATCCCACATCCTATAGAGGGATAATATCCAAAGTATATAGAGAACTCAAGAAGTGAGACTCCATAAAACCAAATAACCCAATTTTAAAAAGTGGGATACAGCGCTAAACAGAGAATCCCGAATGGCTGAGAGGCACTTAAAGAAATGTTGAACATCCTTAGTCATCAGGGAATTGAAAATCAAAATGACCCTGATATTTCATCTTACACCAGTCAGAATGAATAAGATCAAAAACTCAAGTGACAGCACCTGCTGGTGAGGATGTAGTAAAAGAGGAACACTCCTCCAGTGAGACTCTGCTTATAGTGGTTTTTTTTTTCAACTGCCCAATATTTGTTTTTTTTTTTCTTATATAAAAAATTCCCATCCTTTTGATCTTTATACTACATTAAAAAAAATCCCACTTTCTAAAGACTTATTTATTTTATGTATTTAAGTACACTATTGCTGTCTTCAGACACACCAGAAAATGGCATCAGATCCTATTGCAGGTGGTTGTGAGCCACCATGTGCTTGCCAAGAATTGAACTCAGGACCTCTGGAAGAGCAGTCAGTTCTCTTAACCTCTGAGCCATCTCTCCCTCAAAATGTCCCACTCTTATGCAATACAAGTATTTTCTTTGTTATTTGGTATAGCTCACAGTATTAATTTAAGATATGTATAGAAAAATCTATAGAGACCAAGGAGAAGGGAGAGTAAAACCTTTCCCAATAGGTTTTAAAGATCTAAGGTTAAGTCTTGTGTGAAAAAAGAGTTCCTCTGATTCAAGATTATGTAATAAATCCCCCTATATTTTTTCTCCTAGTGACATTTTGAATTTTGAAAACTCGAATTATTGGCTCAAACATCAACTTCAAAACAGCACAAAAGGTTTTTCTTTCCCTTGAAAAACCGCCAAAATAGCCGGGCGGTGGTGGCACACGCCTTTAATCCCAGCACTTGGGAGGCAGAGGCAGGCGAACTTCTGAGTTCGAGGCCAGCCTGGTCTACAGAGTGAGTTCCAGGACAGCCAAGGCTACACAGAGAAACCCTGTCTCAGGAAAAAAAAAAAAAAAAGAAAGAAAAAGAAAGAAAAACACCAAAATATCAAGCAAGTAACAGTATTTTCACAAATAGCAAACAAAGATAAAGAAATAGCTGAAGACCTACTGACCTACTGAGCCTCATCTCATTAAAATGAGCTTTCTGATGGGGAAACTGACAATGGGGGCTGCTTTTCTTTCCTGAGAAGAGTTTCTGACCTAGGCATCACAGGGCTGTTCTCAACAGAACAATAATAAAAAAAGTAAGTCAATAGAAACAGACACACGGTTAGGTCCAGTTATTGGAATCAGCTGCACTAATTTTAGAACAATTATAATAACAATTTCAAAGAATGTAAGGAAATTTTAGATATAATGGGGAAAAATAAAAGTATTTGAGAATATGGAAGAAAGATTTCCAGACCCTAAAACACGATACTTAAAACATACCGGATGCTATTAACAGTCCCTTGAGCTTTAGATGAGAGCATTAGTAAACTTGAACACAGATTGACTTGCCCAGCTAGGACAGAGTGCAGGAAAAGGTTGACAACCACAGGAGTCATGGGGTCAGCAATCAAAATGATAACAGACTCCTCGTCAATGATGCCAACCAGAAGACGACGAAATGGTAACTCTGAAGGGGGAAAAGAAAAACCACTATCAACCCAGAATTGTACCGCAGTAAAACCACCTCTCACAGACACAGATGGGCAGGGCAGATACAAGACAACAGTTAAAAGTGTGGCCATCATAAGGAAGGAATGGCAGATGTCCACTCTGAAGGCACAAAAAGACTGTGGTCCCCAGAGTTCCTGTTGGGTCATGAATATTAGCGCTGTGTCCCCCCTGATAGGAAACCATTGTTCTTTTGTTTTCTCCAGCACTGGCTCTCCAGTCGCTGATATATTTTCCAAAATCCTCAACTTTCTTTTCATTTTTTTCACTTTGTAATAACAAATCTCCACAATAAATTAGGGGGAAACCTCTAGGCTTTGTAACCAGAGAGCCTCCTGTATAATTCCTCTAAGACAGATTTCTCACTTACAGTTTTGTCAGCTTTGTATTTGTGACTACTAAATGCTTAGATAAGCTTTTCCAAAAGTTAATTTGTGTTTCAATTGCTCACATATGTACTGAAGCCCAGAGAAGTTGACACAAAGAAGAACTGTCTCTTCCTGGGATTGTCGATGTCTAGGTAAACCATTTCCTTCTTGCGGACAAACTATCTTTCAGTTAAACTTTTGCACACTCTCTTCTAAAAGAATGCAATACAACCCACCGGTTTGTAAACAATTAGAGAGGGCTGATGTTGCCTTTGATGAGATCATACCAATTTGTAATATAGACAGATATAATTGGGGAAAACAGGCATGTAACAAAGAAAGGAACAATAAAGAACTGCTCACTGACTTGAGCATTGTAAGCCAAATGGGGATCTTTTCTAAATGACTACAATTTTAATTAACTATCCCCTGGGCAGTTAGCTTTCATCTGTAGATTCTTTCAACAAATAGTAGATTGGCTGTTACAAGAAACTGCACTGTAGGAGGTGTCCCCTGCCGGCCACCTTGCAGTGGAGGCATGCCCCCCCACTTACTTTGGAGGCAGTGTTTTTGCTTTTGCTCCCACCCTAGAAACATTGAGATCAGCATAAAAATAGACGACCTTTCATTCACAAGCTCTTCCAGAGGTCCTGAGTTCAATTCCCAGCAACCTCACAACCAATTGTAATGGGATCCGATGCCCTCTTCTGGTATGTCTGAAGACAGTGTACCCACATACACGAAAGAAATAAATCTTTTTTTTTTTTTAAAAAAAAAAGAGCGATAAAAGAATGTTAGGCTTGACTTTTGCAAGAAAATGGGTGGTATTGGAAATCTTCATGCTAAATGAAATTGATGAGACCCCCGAAAAACAAACTGCACCCGTCTCTTCTTATCCGCTCTTCCGGGGATGGGGGGTGGGGTGGGGGCAGGGTTGGAGGAATGTGTGCGCATGCGCAGATGCACACAAAGCTCAGGAAACCCTTCCAGGCACCGTAACCGGGAAAGATGAGGTATTAAAGGAGGGGGAGCCAAGACAGAGGATAATGTTATTCGGGTGCTATGACAGGCATAGGGTGTTTTGGGGAGGCAGGAATGGAGTCATCAAGAAGAGGGCAGTCAGGAGGAGAACTTGGATGAGGGGGATTAAGAACACACAAAACTGTCGTAATAAAATCCCTTGTCTTATGTGCTAACTTAAACCAATCAAAAAGAAATTACTCTTCTATTTCAAGTGTATCTTTGCAAGAATCATGTTTAATTTAAAGAGACTTCGTAGAGAAATGTTTACAAATGTTTGCAAGGCTAGGAACTAAACAGCCTTGGCCAGGCTGCAGCGACTCGGGGCTAAGAGCTACTCTCCTGCACATGAAATTAAACTGCTGGCATTGAGATAGAGTTCGGGCCTCACTCTCTTCACTGAGGTAACCCCAACTGATCCCTATGGCGGCTGGATCCACTGTTTCAGTCCATCCACACACTCGCTGTCCCCAAGGAACTTTCAGAGGAACACATGTGATCATGCTAGCTCCCTGTGAGTCTCGCTTGCACCTGTGCCCTGGCCTCGGCCTGGACCCTTAGCCTCATCCCTCGTTCCAAGCCTCATTCTATGCTTCCTGGCCTGCAGCCTTTGTACACACTGCTCCCTCTTCTGGAATGTTCTTTCTCCCTTAGCCTTCTATTAAAATCCCATTTAGCCTTCAAAATTCCATCCAAATACTTTATCCTTTGAAAAAAGCCCATTGTCAGCCAGGATATGTTAGCTGACTGTATTTGATGCAATATTAGGAGATTTTAACCAACCTACTAGTTGGGAGGATCTGAATCGAATTCGAGTCTCAAGTTTTGATGGCACTATCTGTGTGGTCTCATCAAGCACCAGGTAGAGACTGGGTTTTTACCGTTTTGAGGCACTATCAAGTTAATCTGCTACTGCTTCATGCGTACTGAAGGACACATCACTCTAAGGTCTGAGATAGAACTTCCTCCCCCTCTCCCCCCCCTCCCCCCGTCTATCTTCTTGTTGTGTGTGTGTGTGCAGAACTTGCAGGAACTAATTCTTTCCTCTCACCATGTGGGACTTGGGCATGGGACCCATGTTGTTTGGCTTGCTGGCTTCCCCCTGAGTCTGCTGAGCCATTCCCCCCCCCCACTCTCATGTTAATCTTTTGGTGGGGAAAAAAAAAGTGCTATTCTCTTTTATGTAAATGCCTTTTCTAACATGATAACATGTTACTGACAATTGTGCTATCAACACAAAGTGATTCCCTGGTCCCTCCGATCCGCATAAAGCCTTAGTTCTTCCTTTTAGATTGAGACCTCCCTATGTAGCTCTGGCTGATCCAAAACTCTCCATGTAGACCAGTTGTCCTCAAACTCGGAGAGCCACCTGCCGCACGCTAATGTCTCACCAGCAAGAACAATGCCCAACAACCGGATTCTTCGGCGATCCAACTTTATTATAGGGAAAGGACCCCGTGGGACAAAAAGGCACTGCTTATATATGCTTAGGGGAGCCGTGTCGTACTCCGATTGGTGCAAACCTTGATGCCCAATTTGCATGCCCCGAGAGCGGGCCCTGACGACATTGGATCATGCACACTGCCCAGCCCCACAGGAATCCAGCGCCATCTTTGGGCACGGTCCGGGCGGCTACCAACAGCCACCTGCCTCTGTCTCCTCAGTGCTATGATTAAAAAGTGTGTGCCACCACACGAAGCTAACGTCACCGTTCTTACTTGCTTGTATCCCTATAAAACCAAAGTGGTAAGGGTGTGTCCCCTTTACAGTCCTTTGGGGAGAGCTTAGTTGTTTGGGAGAGCACTGGGCCCAGGCCACAGCTATGTTAGCTACTTTTCCTTCATCAGACCTCGCATCGCCTCATGGTCAACTAAAGGAAACAACCGCCTAAGAACACTCTTGTGACTGTACGTACAGAAGCGAGAAGACAGGAACTTATTTCCTACTATTTCTGCTTTAGTTCTGGAAGCATTGTGTCCTGGAACAAGAGTCCAGTGGCTCACACTTCCAGCTGTTGTTGCACAGGAAACAATCCCAGCTCTGTCACAGTTGGATGTGAAATGGGTCCCGTGGGCTTGTGAGTCTGAACACATGGCCACCAGCTGGTGACAGGCACTGAGACAGAGCCTCAGTGGAGGAAGTGGGTCACCAGGACTCGAAGTTCCTTTCCCCACCTCCACTTCCAGTCAGTTCTCTCCTTCCTGCCTGTGGATGTGATGTGACAAGCCACCCCACACACCTGCCACCATGTTTCTCCCTTTTCTGAAGGGCAGCAGTCACGTAAAATGTAAGCTCTAATATGCCTTCCTTCTTTAAATTGAATTTCAACTCCTACCAGGCATTTATCACCCACAAGGAAAGTAGTAGCTGGCACACTATGCTTGTGGGGTGCTCACATTAACGAACCCGCTTTTTCCAGACGCCACCTGAGAGGAGATCTGAGTCTACCACAGGCACTTGATAAATCCCCGGAGGATTAAAAAAAATAACTGAATTCATAATGAATTGTGAAATTTTCACAAAAACCACTAAGTACTCGCGTTGCTTTGTGTACTTTTTAGGAACTCATCACAATTCTATATAATATTCTTTTTTAAAAAATTTATTTATTATATGTAAGTACACTGTAGCTGTCTTCAGACACTCCAGAAGAGGGCATCAGATCTTGTTACGGATGGCTGTGAGCCACCATGTGGTTGCTGGGATTTGAACTCTGGACCTTCGGAATAGCAGTCGGGTGCTCTTACCCACTGAGCCATCTCACCAGCCACCTATAATATTCTTTTTATCTCTGCATAATTCTTTAAGCTGATTTTTACTGAACCTGTGGCCAGGGTTAACCTCAGGTGTCTTCCTTACTCTCTAGCCTCCTTGATTTTTAGGGACAGTCTCTCACTTGCTGATTGGGATTATCTGTGTGTCTAGCACTCCCCAGGAATGTGCCTGTCTCCATCTTCTCAGAGAAGAGATTAAAAGGGTATGCCCCCGCTCCAGACCCTTTTCTCTGATGTCTCTTTTCTCTGAGTTCTGACGATTGACCTCAAGTTTACTCTGCCAACTGAGTTCTAGTTCCCCGGCTCCCAACAGACTTGTTGGACTATTAAAAAAAAAAAAAAAAAAACTTACTGGAAAAAAGACTTCCCTATCCTTTAGCACCATGCCCTGTTCTGTGAGTTAGAAAATGCAGCCTTTGAAATGGCATGTGCGTAACTGGCCTATGGTGTATAATAAATACCCAAAGCGTCTCTCACCCCAGAAACATTAGAATTGAGAAGTGCTTCTGGCTCTGTTGGTGTGATGAGATCCACTACAGGGCTATGCTTTCTTTGGATTTGGCAACAAGACCTGTGTTGTTTCTTCTCTGAGTCTACCTAGAATAGGGATTTAATTGACGTGGCTTATGGCAATTGCTCAACTCTGGTGACACATGCCTGCCTGGCTAGCCAGCGAGACACAGCTTTCTTGTGCTTCTTTGAAGGACTACAAGATAAGAAAGAAGATTGATAGATGGGGCATTTTAACTAGAGAGCACTTTTGAGCGGGAATTCCATGCCCAGCCCAACCCCAAATGGCCTTGCTACATGTGTAGAACTTTTTGCATACATGTGTCTATAGAATATAATGACAATATACAAAATATATATAAAATATACAAAAACAGAATAAACACACACACACACACACACACACACACACACAAATACAGTCAGTTATTTCTGTCTTTGGATTCAACCAACACAGCAACAAAAGTATTCGGATGGAGGCAGAAGGATCATGAGTTCAAGGTCAGTCCGGGACACAGGAGACTGTCTCAAAAACAATGTCAGGAAACAATTTTCTATAAAGTTCCTAAAAGAAAATTTTGATTTGCCACCTGCTAAATGCCATACTAAGTCGACTTGAGTAAATACATTCACATTATGTTGGATAGTCTATGTAATCTGATGATTTGAAATGAAGAGGAAGATGTGCTAAGATGTCACATCTGTAGGACTTGAGAATCTGTGTTGATTATCTGAGCGAGAGGAAAGGACTTTCTAGATCCAGTCCCACGTGGAGACAGAAAGATGAGTGTGTATTTTCCACTCAGCCAGATACTTATAGCATTGAACAGCTGGAGAGTAACATTAACTAAAAGAAAACGTTCTTCTCCCCAATCCAGATATTACTACCATCCAAAGTTACAGCCAGCACCACCTCTTAGCTGTTCTCGCTCCATCGAAAGCACTCATCCCAGTAAAGCAAAGATACTGGGATAAATAGCTTCTCTTTTGCATTCTTCATTGTTAATAATTACCTAGAATCCATTGCACCTGAGACAGTCTTCACATTGGACTCAAGCTCATTCTATGAAAACCGCACTGCATTTCTCTAGACACTAAACACTGACAGGACTAAGAGATGCTAATGGGTCCAGACAAGGAAGGGAAAAGCACTTCAGAGTATGGAGAGATGTTAACCAACATCGTCTTTTTCTCTTCTTGAACATGTGGGAAGAGTAAATTTCCAAACATTCAGGGCAGTTAGGTGGGGACCCATTACTGAGCTTTGAAAAGGGTGAGCAAGTGCATCTAAGTGGCATCCTCTGCTACCGGGCTGGGCCAACCTCTGCTACCTGGCTGAGCCAACCATCCCACTCCACATCCATCTTCTACACCCTGTCTCCTTGTCTATGTGTTCTGAAAGCAAAGATCATGAGACAGGAGAGCCAAACAGTAGACTTCAATAGGAAGAAGAGCTGTCAGACAGTGTTGTATGATGTGCAAACAAGTCTACATAAACAGGCCAGAAAATGCTCTGTTTAAAGCCACTGAGATGGTAGCTGTTATAGAAGTGTGTCCAGTTCTGTCATTGGTCCCTTAAATATACCTTAGAGATGTCCTGTGTCCCCAATATGCTGGAATCTCATCTCTAACTTAGTCATTTTTCTGGTGATAGCAGAATAATAAAGATAGCTCATCTCTAACATACGGTCTGTAAAGATGCTAAGAAACTGTAATCTTTAGGGGTGACCTTTTTTTAATTTTTATTTTTTATTTATTTATTTATTTATTTATTAATTTTTTGGTTTTTCGAGACAGGGTTTCTCTGTATAGCTCTGGCTGTCCTGGAACTCACTCTGTAGACTAGGCTGGCCTCGAACTCAGAAATCCGCCTGCCTCTGCCTCCCGAGTGCTGGGATTAAAGGCGGGCGCCCCCCCCCCCGGCTGGCCTTTTTTTTTTTTTAAAAAAAAAAAATATTTTCTTTTTTCTTTCTTTTTTTCATCCTTTCTTGTTTTTTTTTTTTTTTTTTTTGAGACAAGGTTTTTCTGGGGAGCACTGGCTGTCCTGTAACTTGCTCTGTAGATCAGGCTGGCCTCAAAGTCATAGAGATCCCCCTGCCTCCACCTCCCAAGGACATGTGCCAGCATTCAGGGTCCTAGAGGATACCCTTAACAAACAAGGGGTTGAAGTTGGTGACTGAAGATCTCAGCTCATTTGCCTCTTGAAGAAACAGCTTTGGGGAACATCCTGCTTATTGTTTTAGCTCTAAGCCTGAGTGAGGTCCCAGAAGTTTCCTCTTCATTAGTGCAAACCTGATGCCTCCTCTTTCTTATTCGATTTCCTCACTCACTTGCTCCTTGAGCTTCCTGGGATCACTTCTCAGATGATCTACCAGCATCCTGTTCCCTACTTTACTGCACTACTGTTGTGTGGAGCCAAATGAGCGAGCACATGGAATAAATCTAGCAGTCTTTTCTCTCCTGCAGGAAAAACAAAGACGGACAAATAAAGTATGTAGTGTACACACTTCTTGTATGGATTGTGAGTATAATAAATTTATCTGTAAGTAGCCTTAGTGCCTGAACCACTAAATTCATTAACTACCTTGGGCTAAGAAACCCTAGCTAAATAAAAGCATTTGAGCGAGCCAGCAAGCAGTGTTTGTCTATGGTTCTCTTTCAAGTTCCTGCATGAGCTCTTGCCTCCCTCACTGATGGATTTACTATATTTTATAAGATAAAATGAACCCATTCCTTCCGTAGTTATGATTTCTCAGAGTATTCTAACATAGTAACAGAATGAAGGGAAGAAGCATGGGGCCCCTACAGGTACAACAGGCATTTTGTAGTAAGTCTCTATGGCCCCATCCGTCTGTGCCATAGAAATATTGGATCTAGTCTTTCCCAGGCCCACTTGATGTATTCGTAGAAAAACATTACAAAAGTCAGAAAGAATTCATATTAACTGAGCAAATCCCATGAGATTGTAGATTCCGTTTGTTTCTATTTTATTATATACAGAGTTTAGAGCTATGCTTGACAAAATACGCCTTCAATAAATATTTACTGGATAAATGCAGGGGTAATCAAAGCATCTATCATTTTCTTATGACTACTCAGACTAGATCCAACGTGCAGTTCTAAGAAACCAGTGTGGAGAGGTTGGGGACTTGGCTCAGTCAGTAAAGTTCTTGTTGCAAAAGTGTGCAGACCTGAGCTCTATCACCAATACCCATGAAAGGGCAGAGTTCAGTGGTGCTCAACTGTGGGGAAGTGGACGGGTGCATCCCTGGGGCTCCCGGGACAACAGCCTGGCTGAGTCAGTAAGCTCCAGGTTCAGTGAGAAACTCTGTCTTAAACAAACAAACAAACAAACAAACAAAGGCGGAGAAGAGAGCAACTGAGAAAGACACCTGATATTGACCTCTGCCCTCTATGTGCATTGGCACAGAACCTGTAACATAGACGGCATCACACTCAAATCGCAAATCACACAAATCAATGTTGTCTGAGGCATCACACAAGCCAGGCGACTAAGATAATTACTGGTTGCATTTTATCTACTTTCTTTCTTTTTCCCCAGTGTAAGTCCCTCCTTATACCCACAGCCACCATATTTACAACCCATCCTGATGCCCCCAACACCCGGATTTCTGTCGAAGCAGTGAGCTTTTTACTGCGCCTCCTTTGCGTACCCCACGTGCTTACGAATCATTCTAGCCAACGTACATCTATCAACATGAATGAGTGCAAGTTACACTGCTGTAGCCTAGATTTAATCATGGAGACTTGCTCTGCTGCCAATTCTAGTCTACAAGCCATCGTCCTGCCCCTCAGCAGAGGCATGGTCAAGGACTCATGCCTCATAGTGTCACCAACATCCCACATCTTTCTCTGTCCTGCTCCAGATAAGAACTTTTAAAAATGTAATTGTAAGGTCAGGCACGGTGATACCCACCTTTAATTCCAGCATTTGGGAATGCAAAGGTAGGTAGATTTCTGTGAGTCCACAGTCAGCCTAGCCTACAAAGAGAGTTCCAGAACTCTCTTTGTAGAGATCTACACAGAGAACCCCTGTCTCAAACAAAACAAAACAAAACAAAAACAAAAAAAGAAAGAAAAGAAGAAGAAAAAAATTAATACTCATAACTGTTTCACGTGAAGTACACGTAGAACATAAATGAAGGGTTCATAATCTTCATAATCTTGTTTGTTTGGGTTTTTGTTTGTTTGTTTTTCTTTTCTTTTTAAAGAAAGCTTCTCTCTCTCTCTCTCTCTCTCTCTCTCTAACTCTTAAAAATTTATTTTATTTATATTAAAGATTTATTTTATTTATATGTGTACACTGTAGCTGTCTTCAGACACACCAGAAGAGGGCATCCGACTCCATTACAGATGGTTGTGAGCTACCATGTGGTTGCTAGGAATTGAACTCATGACCTCTGGAAGAGAAGTCAGTGCTCTTAACTGCTGAGCCATCNCNCCAGCCCCGTTTTTTGTTTTGTTTTGTTTTGTTTTGTTTTTTCGAGACAGGGTTTCTCTGTGTAACCCTGGCTGTCCTGGAACTCACTCTATAGACCAGGCTGGCCTTGAACTCAGAAGTCCGCTTGCTTCTGCTTCCCAAGTGCTGGGGTGGAAGGCATGTATCATCACTGCCTGGCCAGGGTTCATAATCTTATTCACAATAAATGTCAAAACTTATTATTTTATTCACATATTCGCTTCAGGATGAATGCAAGTGATTCTTAAAACTATTTGTCTTTGAGAATTTAGTGAATGCATGCATCATATTTCAATCAGATCCTAACTCAGCCTATATATTCCCTTCCAACTTAATGTCATATATGTGTATATCTATCTGCCTATCTATCTATCTATCTATCTATCTATCTATCTATCTATCTATCTATCTATCTATCTATTATCCTGAGTACAATCATTGCTGTGCAGATAACGGTGTGGGGCCATCACTGGAGCATGGTCCACCTACAAGGGACCACACCCTTTAAGAAAACCAGCTCTTCCTCCATCAACAGCCATCACTTTCAATAGCTCTTCAGTTAAGGACGGGGTCAAACGTGCCCTTTATCATCCAGGACCCAACAAGAATCGTTTGATTTGTTTTCTTACCAGTTCCTGCCTCTTGAGGGCTCTTAGAACTTTGAGAGGTGCTGCCAGAGGCTAAAAGTCCCAATTCCATGACCGCTTGTTAGCACTTGTCAGACATAAACCTAAAGAGAAGCCTTTTTAAAAAGAAGCCATCAGAGGGCTGAAGACGTAGTGGGTGGCACTCAAAGTGAACTACATTGAACAGGATAGAATGAGCCATTGATGGATGGACCTCCTTGGTTGCCTTTAATTGTTGGTAAATAGATGTTTACATCCAATACTACAACACTGAAGAAACAAGAGAACAGTAATTATCTTTTAAAAAATTATATGTGCTCCTAGGAGTTACAGGACCTCAGCCACGAGTTAGACATGACATTCCATGTGATCATAAGAATACAAGACAACAGACAGTGGTGGCAAAGGCTGAACAGGACACAGGTGACAAGGTCTGTGGTTCCCCAGCCCACAAGTTTCCAGGGCCTCAGTTTCTTCATACAGTAACATTAAATAGTTACAGGGGGAAAGGTCTGTTTCAAAAAGTAGGAATCAACGCATAAGAACACCACAAATAAGCTTCTATAAGGGAAAGGACATTGTCAATAAGACAAAATGGCAACCAAGAGATTGGGAAAAGATCTTTAACAATCCTACATCTGATTGGCTAAGATCCAGTATATACAAAGAACTCAAGAAGGTAGACTCCAGAGAACCAAATAACCCTATTAAAAAAACTGGAAACATAGCCGGGCATGGTGGCACATGCCTTTAATCCCAGCAGAGGCAGAGGGAGGCGGATTTCTGAGTTCGAGGACAGCCTGGTCTACAAAGTGAGTTCCAGGACAGCTAGGGCTATACAGAGAAACCCTGTCTTGAGTTCAATTCCCAGCAACCACAGGGTGGCTCACAACCATCTGTAATGGGATCTGATGCTCTCTTCTGGTGTGTCTGAAGACAGCTACAGTGTACTCACATAAATAAAATTAATAAATAAATCTTAAAAAAAAAATAACGGGGAACAGAGCTAAACAGAGAATTCTTAACTGTGGAAACTCAAATAGCTGAGAAGCACCTAAAAAAATGTTCAACATACTTAGTCATTGGGGAAATGCAAATCAAAACAACCCTGAGATTTCATCTCACACCAGTCAGAATGGCTAAGATCAAAAACTCAGGCCACAGCAGATGCTGGCAAAGATGTGGAGGAAAAGGATACTCCTCCATTGCGGGTAAGATTGCAAGCTGGTACAACCACTCTGGAAATCAGTCTGGCGGTTCCTCAGAGAATTGGACATAATACTACCAGACGACCCAGCTGTAGCACTCCTGGGCATATACCCAGAAGATGCTCCAACATGTAATAAGGACACATGCTCCACTATGCTCATAGCAGCCTTATTTATAATAGCCAGAAGGTGGAAACAACCTACATGTCCCTCAACAGAGGAATGGATACAGAAAATGTGGTACATTTACACAATGGAATACTACTCAGCCTATTAAAAACAATGACCTCATGAAATTCACAGGCAAATGGATGGAACTTGAAAATATCATCCAGCCAGGCAGTGGTGGTGCATGCCTTTAATCGCAGCACTTGGGAGGCAGAGGCAGGCGGACCTCTGAGTTTGAGGCCAGCCTGGTCTACAGAGTGAGTTCCAGGACAGCCAGGGCTACACAGAGAAACCCTGTCTTGAAAAACTAAAATAATAATAATAATAAATAAAGGTATCGTCCTGACTGAAGTAACTCAGTACTCACTGATAAGTGGATATTAGCCCCAAAGTCCAGAATATCCAAGATTCAATTCACAGACTATATGAAGCCAAAGAAGAAGGAAGACCAAAATGTAGGTGCTTCAGTGCTTCTTAGAAGGGTGAACAAAGTACTCACCGGAGGAAATATGGAGACAAAGTGTGGAGTAGAGATTGAAGGAAAGGTCATCCAGAGACTGTCCCACCGCAGGATCCATCCCATATACAGTCACCAAACCTAGACGCTATTGTGGATGCAGGGAAGTGCTTGCTGAGGAAAGCCTGATATGGCTGTCTCCTGAGAGGCTCTGCCAGAGCCTGACAAATACAGAGGAGGATGCAATCAGCCAACCATTGGACTGAGTTCAGGGGTCCCCGATGGAGGAGTTGGAGAAGGGACTGAAGAAGCTGAGGGGTTTGCAGCCCCATAGAGGGAGCAATAGTGTCAACTGGCTAGACCCACCCCCCCACCCCCACCCTACCACCACCCCCGCTCCCGGCAACTGGACCACCAACCAAAGAGTACATATGGAGCCACCCACGTTGCTGGCTACATATGTGGCAGAGGATGGCCTTGTTGGACATCAGTGAGAGGAAAGGCCCTTGGGCCTGTGTCGATGCCCCGGTGTAGAGAAATGCCAGGGAGGGAAGGCAGGAGTGGTTGGGTAAGTGGGGGAGCACCCTCATAGAGGCAGGGGATGGAATTGGGATTGGGGATTTCCAAAGGGGAGACCTGGAAAGGGGGAAACATTTGAAATGTAAATAAAGAAAGTATCCAATTAAAAAAAAAAAAAAAGAATACCATAAACAGAGATGTTGGAAGACTAGAAAAGATGGAGAGGCCCAAGGTTAGTTGTTGGGAGAATCTTTTTGTAAAGTGTTTCTCTGTCCTTCCACCTGCCTAAGGCATTCTCTGATTGGTTCTATAAAGAGCAGAACAGCCAATAGCTGGGCAGGAAGTGGAAGGCGGGACTTCCTGATAGAGAGACAGTGATGAGGCAGGGGCAAAGGTGACAAGTGGGGATTCAGTGATTGGTTCCAGTTGTGGTAGATAGTTGTGAACAGGAGCTGACCCAGTTGTAGGAGCACGCAAGCAGAATTAGTCGTGTTAGAGGAGCTGGGAGGTAACCCAACATTAAAGGCCTAAGCATTTAAGACATCCAAGTCTCGTCTGGCGTGGTGGCGCACGCCTTTAATCCCAGCACTCGGGAGGCAGAGGGAGGTGGATTTCTGAGTTCGAGGGTTCGAGGCCAGCCCGGTCTACAGAGTAAGTTCCAGGACAGCCAGGGCTACACAGAGAAACCCTGTTTCAAAAAACCAAAAAAAAAAAAAAAAAAAAAAAGACATCCGAGGCTCTGTGTCCTTATTTATATAACTGGCAGGACTGTAGAGGTTAGCAACATTTAGTAATCAACACATGTCACCGAAAACACTCTTCCCATTACATCACAATTTAGATGAAATCACTCACATTGATGGAATGTCAAGAACAAGTTATTTCTACAGAGTCATGGAAAGAGGTTTTGTTCAATTCTCCAAGCTCGGTTGTGGATGACTCTGTGTCAGCATGTGGGGCGCCAACACTGCATGGTACACCACTCTATGGAAGAATGTGTCTGACATCCCATGAGTTCACCAACCATCTGCTGCCAGCTTCACCAGGAGCTTTTCTCTGAGTCAAGGTCAAGACTAGAGCTTAAAAAATCCAGTCCTCCAGGTCTCGGCTCCAACTTAACACGGAAAACCTAAGGACTCTTCTCAAAGTGCACTCTTAACCCTTGCAAGTTCCTGGCAGAGGGAAGGGGGATAAACAGTTGGGCAACTTCATCCAACCTCTCCATAAACATATTCAGCATCTGTTGGTGCCCAGCAACATGAGAAGTCCCTGCCACACAAAACAAGGAAAAGAAGAAACCTGTCTGCACTGAGTTCACAGTTCAGGGAATCACAGCTTGCAATGATTAATCTTCAATGTCAACTTGCCTAGATTTAGAATAAACACAGAAGCACGTCTCTGGGTATGCCCTTAAGGATATTTCCAGGAAGATCTAACCAAAAAGGGAAGACTCATCCAAAGAATATCTCAGTAAGCTATGGTCCCAGGCTGAAAAAAAGGAGATAGTTACTGTCTACAGATGCAATGGGACCAACTGTCTCCTGCTCTCAGGACTGGAAGTTACCTTAGCCCAAGTGATCTGTAGTGCACAGCATCAGGAAGGTCAGGGTCTCAGTGGATGTTTCAGCACACACCTTCCTTCCTTGTCTTTTCCGTTGTTCTCTCTCTTGCCATTTCTCAGTAGATGTTACCTGTTTACAGTAAGGGCATTAGAAGTTTCATTATGAGTGTCCATGCATATACAGAAAAGTCTCCCCTTGGGATGGCTAGCCATCAACTACAGCATCTATAAGTTGTCACCTTCACAGATCTGGAGAGGGATGGCTTCAAGCTAGCAAGTTTTATTCTCATACATTGTTTTGGTTTGTTCTCTCACTGGATTTTATATGAATTTTAGGACCAGCTTACTGTAAAAAATAAATAAATAAAAAAGCTACTGTTATGTATGTAACGTTTTTCCTTCCTGCAGAAGCTCCTGAAGCAGGAAAGCAAACAACTCAAAATAGCTTCAGGAAGTTCCTGAAGCTGACCAGATTCACTAGGTCCTTCCCTTCCAGAGTAAACAATAAAACCTGAGAGTCCTTGTCAGACAAGTTCAGGTGCTACCACACCAGCTGCCTGGCAGAATCAGAGGCCAGAGGAGCTCCCTGAAAGAGGTTTAGACCAACTCAGGCACACTCTACAACCTGCCTGTTGGCTGTGCAATGTGCTCCAGTGTTCCCAGCTTTGTGAGGTGTCACCCGTGCTGGGGTGGGCTTGGTGATGCAACTGTCTTTGAGTCGTTTCTCCTCCTGTATATAACTCCTCACCCATATTTCTGTAAGTAAACCCAATCAAACTCCTTGGTTCACCAAGGTTGACTTTGGTGGTATCCATACTTTGGTCTGTCTTGGGAACCCTATCTGGTATGAGAAAATTAAGTATGTTGTGTCTCCCTAGGGAAAGTTTTTGTACCACAACAGCTACCAAAATGTAACCAATTAAACACACAATAAACTAAGAATACTGGTAAATGTGTAGTTTAAAACTGGGGAAGAGAAGTAACAAAAACAGAAAAAGAAAACAGGATGTCGGAGCTTCTTTTTTACCCGGGTCCTGGCAAGTTGCATGGAGGTTGGGCTAAGGTGATCCGTGCACTTCCCAGACCTCCTGATTACTATTCACCAGCCAGAGGGATGCTGCAGCACATACTGCACACTCTTCTTGAGATGATTATGTTTCTGTATTTACAGTGAAATACCATAACCAAAAACAACTGCAGAAGAAAGGGTTTATTTGGGGTTATGGTCCCGGAGTGTCAGAGTTTATAGTGGTAGACTATTCCTCTGCTGTGTCTCTTCATCCTTTACATATTTTTCCTTCAGGAAATGCTCTGAGCATCTCCTCTGCTCCCTCCATCCCCATCCCCCATCCCTCCTTTCCCTCACAGGCAATTGCATCCAGCTCTCTGAGTTCTTATTATAAATGCTCTCTCATTAATGTATGAACTTTGCTCTTAATTTATTTTAAGGCAAATTAGGTAGAAAAAATACTTGAGGTTAGATACATTCTCCTTCTTCTATAGTCATTATCTTTAACATACTTGGTAATGAAATAAAAAGCAACTCACAAATTAAAAGAGAAGAGCTGCATTTTGTTTGTTTCTTCTGGTTTTTTTTGTTTTTTTTTTTTTTTTTTTTTTTTTTTTTTTGAGACAAGAGTTTCTCTGGGTATCCCTGGCTATCCCAGAACTCATTTGATAGACCAGGCTGGACCCAAACTTGCAGATATCTGCCTGCCTCTGTGAACCAATCACTGTGACCAAATGCTGTTGCTTCAATGAAATACCATAGCCAAAAACAACTACACAAGAACAACTACACGTTTGATCGCCTGCCACATGTGCTTTAAATACTGTAGATATAAACAAAGCAGCAGACACCAAAGCCTACATCCCATGTATAAGATGCAGTAAAGTCAGAGCAGAGTTCTCTAGAGCTGCATGCCCGTGGGGCAGCCATTAGCAGGATTTTCTCTTAGCTTTCTTAGTCAGAACTCAACTGGGACTAAAGGCGCTGTAGCAAATGATCGCGCCATCTATCCGCAAAGCAGTAGTTTAACACTGCTGCTTTATGACTCTTGGCATGACCAACCGGCCTCAGGCCAGGGGATGCCACAGTAGCCACCAAAGTTGCCACTGGTGGTCTTCAACCGCATCTCCCCTGCTCCTCACACTGTGAGGACAATGCTCCAGGTACCCTGGCTGCTTGGGTTTATATGAGGTAGTCAGGACCTACAGAATGGTTCAAGTGAAGATTAGGGTCAGCTTTGGAAACAGCTGGAGCCAGCCAAAACTAGACCAACGTTCTGACAGTTTGCTTCCAAACCTTCCTTCTCCTGTCGCTTGCCCAGCCCGGTTCCTGCCACGTTGTCTGGTTCTTCCTGCTGATCCCAGCTGTTTCTTTCTAGGTGGGGCTTGGCAACAATTCGACTCTCAAGGTTCTTTCTTTAAAAATGTATATAATAGAGAACACTTCAGTATTTCAAACCTAAAGAATGAGGGTGGATCCCCCCAGGAATGGAAGTTACCGACAGTTGTGAGTGTTGCTTCACATAAGTGCTGGGATTTAAACGTGGGTCAGCCAGAAGAGCATTGCTCTTAGCCACTGAGCCATCTTTCTAGCCTTAGATGTCTCATTTTAAATTCTGGCTTCTGGACTCTGCCTTCATGGGGAGTCTTCAGTTTCTTGAAAAAATGGAGCAAAAGCGGAAGGTTTGGGTACCTCTTGGAATTTCTTTTTGAAGTCAATTTTCTTATAATGTTAATCGTGCACACTGAAAACGTGTGCTGGGAAAATTTTCCAACTGTCAGAATTGGGTAGATACTTGCAGGCTATGGGAAGGGAAGGGTTGAAGACCAAAACTTTGCTAAATGATCACAGAGAGATAGTCCCCACCCCTAAGATCTTCACCCTCCAATCCGATTCCCTTTTCCAATCCTTTTCAGCTGAGCTACTCGGACCTGAGATTACTATCCTTGTAAGAAGAAACAGGACAGACTGGAGAGGTGGCTCAGTTATAATAAAGTGTTTGGCTCACCAACATGAGCACCTAAACTTGATTCCTGGCCTTTGTTAGGGAAAAACAAACAAACAAACAAGTAAGCAAACAAAGAAAACTAGACATGGAGGCGCTCACATACGCCCCACCAGGCCACAGGCTTCACTACATTCACAGCGGCCATATTTGGGACAGCCGGAAGCTGTTAACAACCCAGATGTCCTACAACAGAAGAATGGATACAGAAAATGTGGTTCATTTACACAATGAAATACTACTCACTATTAAGAGTGAACGACATCATGAGCTTTGCAGGCAAATAGATGGAGCTAGAAAATATCATCCTGCCGGGCGGTGGTGTCACACGCCTTTAATCCCGGCACTCAGGAGGCAGAGGCAGGCCGATTTCTGACTTCGAGGCCAGCCTGGTCTACAAAGTGAGTTCCAGGACAGCCAGAGGTATACAGAGAAACCCTGTCCCGAAAAACCAAAAAAGAAAAGAAAAGAAAAGATCATCCTGAGTAAGATAACTCAAACTCAAAAGAACATGCGTGGTATGTACTCACTAATAAGTGAATATTAGCCCCCTCCCAATACAGAATACCAAGGATACAATCCACAGAACTAAAGAAAGTTAAAAAGCTGAAGGACTCAAATGTGGGTGCTTCAATCCCACTTGGGAGGGAGAAGAAAGCAATCACAGGGGAGGGGGCAGAGGAAGGGGGAGACCTGGGTGGGAGAGGAGATGGGGAGGGGAAAAGGAGAACATAATCAGGTATTGGGAGGGGACAGGAGTGAAGCTCTGAGGGCCAGCAGAAAGAATGGAAACAGGCAACTTCAGGAGATGGGAGGACCCTCTAGAAAGTACCAGAGACCTGGGAGGTGAGAGACACTCAGAACTCAAAGGGAGGGACCTTAGATGAAATGCCCAACAGTGGGGAGAGGGAAGTTGCAGAGTCCACCTCCAGTAGAAAGACAGGACATCAAGCATCAAGGGGAGGGATGGGGTTGCCATGCCAGTGCCCAAAACTCTGACCCAGAATTGTTTTATCTAAAAGAACTTCAGGGACAAAAATGGAGAAGAGCCTGAGGGAAAGGCGGTCCAGTGACAGGCCCAAATTGAGATCCATTTCAAGGCGAGGCTCCAAGGCCTGACACTATTACTGATGCTGTAGTGTGCTTACAGACAGGAGCCGAGCATGGCTGTCCTCCGAGAGGCCCAACAAGTGGCTGAGTCAGATGCAGATACTTATACCCAACCAATGGAAGGAAGTCAGGGACCCCTGTGGTTGAATTAGGGAAAGGTTGGAAGAAGTTGAGGAGGAAGGAAACCACATTGGAAGACCAGCAGTCTCAACTAACCTGGAGCCCAGAGATCTCTCAGACACCGAGCCACCAACCAGGCAGTCCTCTGTGAGAGAAAATGCACCGCACGCACGAAACCCTCGAGAGACTTGGGGCCCCAGGGAGTGGGGAGGCCTAGCAGGGTGGGGGTGGGGGACATCCTCTTGGAGACAAGGGAGGAGGAATGGGATGAGGAACTATGGAGGGTGGACCAGGAGGCAGGTAATGATTGGTCTTAAGTTAATTGGAGAGAGAGAGAGAGAGAGAGAGAGAGAGAGAGAGAGAGAGAGAGAGAGAATGAATTTGTTGAGGTTGACTTACAATTTCAGAGGTTAGCCCATTATCATCATGGTGGGGAGCATGGCAGCATGCAGGCAGATACGGTGATGGAGAGTCAGGTGAGAGTTATCCATGCAATTTTGCAGGCAACAGGAAGAGAGCAACACTGAATATACCATGGGCTTTTGAAACCTCAAGGCCCACCCACAATGACGCACTTCCTCCAGCAAGGCCACACCTAATCCTTCTCAAGGTATTCCCTGATGACTAAGCATTAAAATATAAGGGCCTATGGGGGCCATTCTTTTATTTTTTTTCCTCAGTTTCATTCTTTTTTGTATTAGATATTTTCTTTATTTACATTTCAAATGTTATCCCCTTTCATGGTTTTTCCCTCCAAAAACCCAATCTTATTCAGACCACCACATCTAGAGGCAGGCAATCTGGCCAGCCAACCTCACCTACTTGATGAACTCCAGGCCTGAGAAAGCCTGTCTGTAAAGCAAAGATAGACCCCATCTGATAAGTAACCCTAGAGGGAGTCTTTTACCTTCTACACATATAGACACATATACACATGCACCCCCACACACATACAGAGAGAGACACAGAGAGAAAGAGACAGACAGACAGACAGACAGACAGACAGACAGACAGACAGACAGACAGAGGATGAGAAGAGCTTTCATTTTCCTAACAAGTGGGGAATATAGCCAGAAGGTGATTGTCTTAGTTAGGGTTTTACTGTTGTGAACAGACACTATGACCAAGGCAATTCTTTTGTTTTGTTTTGTTTTGTTTTGTTTTGTTTTGTTTTGTTTTGTTTTGTTTTGTTTTGTTTTGAGACAGGGTTTCTCTGTATAGCTCTGGCTGTCCTGGAATTCACTCTGTAGACCAGGCTGGCCTCAAACTCAGAAATCCGCCTGCCTCTGCCTCCCAAGTGCTGGGATTAAAGGCGTGTGCCACCACGCCTGGCTCGCATGACAAACACTTCAACTGAAGTGCCCCCCTCAGGCACACACAAAAACACACACCCTTTTTGTGGACTTTTTCTCTATAGGTTGAACACTGTCAGTGGATAAAGAATGTGTAGATGTGGGCTGGTGAGATGGCTCAGTGGGTAAGAACACCCAACTGCTCTTCCGAAGGTCCGGAGTTCAAATCCCAGCAACCACATGGTGGCTTATAACCATCTGAAACAAGATCTGATGCCCTCTTCTGGAGTGTCTGAAGACAGCTACAGTGTACTTACATATAATAAATAAATAAATCTTAAGAAAAAAAAAAAGAATGTGTAGATATTCAAAATAAATCAAAGGGATCCGTGGGGATCAAATGCTGCCCTGAGACCTCAGCTCCCCATATTGGCAACGCTTATGGGCTCTGGCCTCGTGGGCCATGCTCTGACCAAAGCCGCATAGACCATCATCCACCCAGAGGAGGGAAAAGCAGGTCTTTCCTTTTATAAAGTAGTGCACAAAATATAACTTCCTGTTTGATTTTTTTTTTTTTTAACTAATGAGCAGTCAAAATAGGATCGTGCACGAGATCATTTTCATTGCTAGAGTAATCCTGTTTGGACTATTGCAGGCAGAACATTGTCTGCTTGAATTAAACCCTCACAGTAAGAGAGTCTTCAGATGTCTCTCTCGGGTCATCTGAAGCTTGGATCTGCTATGTGTCCCCCCACCACCACCACCCACGACAACCTCAGAAGGCAGACAGACTTCAGTATTGTGGATGAATTACTTCACGTGGTCTAACTCCTGGAAACATATGCGTTACCTGTATGCACATTATCTGACCCTGTAGGTTGGGTAACATTTTGAATCATTGCAAAATACAAAAAAAAAAAAGAAAAAGAAAAAGAAAAATAAAGGAAGAAAGGAAGGAAGGAAGGAAGGAAGGAAGGAAGGAAGGAAGGAAGGAAGGAAGGAAGGAAGGGGGAAAACAGAACAAATCCCCAAACCGTAAACGCTGGCATCGTGTCGGGTTTGCTCTCTTTCCTTCTAGCGTTCATCATAGCTAGTTGCCTGTCCTCTCTTGAATGAAGGAAACGGGACCAGAAAGAATAAGAAGGGAAAGGGAGGAGAGGGAGGAAGTAGATAGGAATGGAGGAGAAACAGCAGGAAGTTCCCTCGCACTGCCACTGCTGGCTGGCACATTCCTCCAAGTCAGCTCTTTCCTTCCCCTAGGCTTGAAGCCACTGGCTTGCCCTCGAGATGGTTGCTTCCCTCCTTCCCTCAAGCCTTGGAGCATCCCTGTCCCCACTAGAAGGATGTGCAAGTGAGAAGTCATGGTTGGGATCTAGGGAGACCTGTGGCTGGCTCAGTGGGTAAAAGGCCTTCTGTGCAAGCTCCAGGGACAGAGTTTATGTCCCCAGCGTCCAGATAAAAGCTGAGCACCGCAGTGGGGGTACTTGTCATCCCAGCACTGGGATGAAGACTCAGGAGGATGCCAGCGCCTTGCTGAGCAGCCAGTCTAGCTGAACTGGCAAGGTGATGTACCTTGCAATATCAAGGAGTAAGTAGAGATTGCTTAGGGAATACACTTGATCTTGACTAATGACCTCCTCATGTGTGTCTATGCCCCACCCAGACTCACATACAACACACATACACCAAACAAGTCATTTTAATTAATTTAATTTATTAAACACAGGGAACACAAAGGTAAGACAGAAAGGCTGATCTTCTCCCTCCCCTTCCCCCACCCCCTTCTCCCTCCCCCATGAACGCTCACAGTTAAACAATGCAGGTATGAGCCTGAGGCTAGCCTTTGGACTCACTCAGCCTAGTGTCCCCTGTCTGTCACCACTGTACTCACCCTGGTCTCTGCAACATCACCCTGGCTTTAGTGACACCAGTCACACGATGTGAGGAAGGAACATTCTCTTCATTTCTGAGTACATCGAAACAGCTGCCAATGAGACACAATGTCAAGGAACTCTTGGTTGTCAACACTCAGGGGAAGGTATGTGACTGACGTGCAGTGGACAGAGGTCTACAGGCTGCCCAGCACCCTTCCAGGACACAGAACAGCCTCCTCAGTGGAGATGGAACCCAGACTCAAGCGCCACTGCTGGCAAGGTGGAGGAGATACACCTCCATCCACTGTCCGGCAGTCCAGGACTACGGTGCTAAATCCAGAGCCAGCTGTGTTCCTGCGATCTGGTTTTCCAGTTTTGCAAATTGGAGAGACTGTTCGTTCGAGGAGCCTGTGGCAGGTGGAGAGGGGTTACAAATATTTGGGCCGCAGTTCAGGCTCTGATGGCAGTCTGTCTGTCCAGTTGGGAAAACACTGTCTGTCTCAGTTCACAGATATCCCTGGAGGATATCACTGTCCACAGAAATGGTTTTGACTGTAGAAAACCGGTGTGTCACCAGGACATGGTTTAGAAATGCCTGAGTGGGTAGAGCCACATGAAAACATCACGAGTGGGTGACCACTGGCTCTTTATGTCACCGACCCAGCCCAGAACACACACCCTGGAGGCAAGGACTTCCTGGTGCAGCTCCATCAGCATCTCCTCCACTCCCCCTCCCATCCCAGTTTTACAAACTGGGGGATGGAGTCCCACACCCTACCCCTTGTTAGCTATAGTTCCACAATGCTTATTTATCTTTTATTCACATAACCCTTTTCTTTTCTTTCTTTTTATTTGTTCACTTTATATCCAGATCGGTGTCCCCACTCCTAGTCTCTCCCTCCCACAGTCCCTCCCCTCTCCCCTCTCCCCTCTCCCCTCCCCTTCTCCTCTGATAGAATGGAGCCCCTCCCCCCAGATATACCCCAACCCTGGTACACCAAGACTCTGCAAAGCTAGGTGCTTCTTCTCCCATTGAGGCCAGACAAGACAGTTGAGTTAGGAGAACAGACGGCAGAGACAGGCAACAGCTTTATGGATGCCCCTGCTCCTGTTGTTCCGGACCCACGCGAAGAGGGGGCTGTGCATCTGCTACAAATATGCAGGGTGGTGGGAGCTAGGTCTAGCTCATTACATACTCTTACATAGTCTTCTCTTAACTTCCATTTTACATACCATTGCATACTCTTAACTTCCAGTCTCTCTGTTCATCATTACTGATAATCCTATTTAAAGTTCTCCCAGACTGTCATGCCACACGATAGCGAGGGCACGGGCCCCGTGTTCTCACGAGCAACTGTCATAAACTCTCAGAGTTAGTGGCTTAGTTAGTTAGTTTCCAGTCACCATGCTTCCTGGCTGTCCTGGAACTCACACTGTAGACCAGGCTGGCCTTGAACTCAGAAATCCGCCTGCCTCTGCCTCCCGTGTGCTGGGATTAAAGGCTTGCGTCACCACACCCAGCTTTACGATGCTTCTTTTTAAAGAAGAGATTTGTTTTTGTGTGCATGTACACCGCATATCTGTATGGAGGTGCCCTTGGAGGCAGAAGGGACCGTATGTTCCCTGAATCTGGAGTTGTAGATGGTTGTTAGCCACAAGATGTCAGGGCTGGGAACCTGGCTGGGGTTTGATGCAAGACCATTAAGTGCTCTTAGCTGCTGAGCCATGTCTCCAGCCTCTGGGGACTGTGCTTTTAAAGATTAGTTGTCTCTCTGCTCTGTGCCATCCCTGGCTCTGGCCAGACCACTGAGGACACTTGCGCGCACCCCACACCCATGTCCTTTATTCTCCGCACACCCTCTGACTAACAAAACTCTCTGTGCAGGATCCTGAAGAGTCTTTGAAAGAGCAGTTTCCAAAGGATTGTACATGAGTGGCCGCGATTCCTCACACACAGGAAGCGCTTAACGGATGTCAGCGACCCCAGTGTGCTAACCAGCCTCACCACACGTGCCAGGGAAGCCTGTCACCCCTGTTCTAGCTGCCTTACCTTCCACCCATGCAGCAGTTTTCAGTTTCTACTTCTTTACCGCGGTCCAGAGAGCCTGCTTCTACCTCTCCCCCCCCCCGTCCCCCCTTCCTCACACTGTTAGTTTCTGACTGACACAAATCTGATTTGTCCATGCCATTCTGTCATTTTTCAAATGTCACCAAAGCCTTTGTTTTTGTTTTTGTTTTTGTTTTTTCTCTTTCACTGTTATTTATCCCCTTGGCACACATAGTTAAAAATTAAGCAAGAAGAGATGTATCTCTCCTTTTGTGTAAATTAAAATATACAAACAAGGCCAGGGAGTCACAAGTCTTTTGAACTCAGAGGGGAATGCATGTCAGCAAACTCTGCTGGAAGCAAGCCACTATGACTCAGAGTGTGATCATATATGAAACCACGCTTCTCTACCGGGCCTGTTCTTCCAGTGGGCAAATCTCCCTGAGCAGAAATCACAGCCATACCATGCCACAAGCAGCAGCAGGGTGGGGGGCTGGGGGAGGACTGGATCTTTGTCCTTTAGAAGTCACACTCTGCTCTCTAATGACAGTTAGATTTACCAGCCCTCAGTAGCTGTCATGTTAGCTTTAATTGTGGAGGGCGTACTTAGATTTTGCAAAACTTCTTTATTTATGGGCCTTGCTGTTTTCACAGCATACCCAATTCATGCCACAGGTGGGTGTCTTTTACAACTCAAAACCAGAGAAGATCAGAACATTTAAAACGAGATGGAATAATAAAACATGCATGCATTCATTCGTGAATACATACATACATACATACATGCATACATGCATACATACATGCATACATTCTCAGGATATGCTGCTCAGTGTAATTTCTTTCTAAGGCTACATTTAGACACACTGATGGAAGAACAATTCTTAGAAGCCTAGATAGAGAGTGGGAAAGTATAATTTGGATTTCTTGGTAACCACCATTGTCCCTCCAAGGACTGAGACCACAAAACTGCCCTTCACGTACAGAAAGCTACATCCTTGTAGCTTCATGTCCTCTCCTTGAGGCATGACTTAAACAAGGAATTTGTAGTCAGAACTGACAAGAAGGACCTCCTTGGAAAACACAATAAAATTAACAGTCACACAATAAATTAAATGGTCACTGATCATTCAACACTTGGCATTAAATGGCTCCGGGTATTTTGCTCATTAAAAACATGATTCTTGGCTGAGTTATTTTTGTAGGATTTATTCTGTCAAGTGCTGAAAGGAGGATCCAATAATGAGGAGGATTCGGGAGCATCCAGGTGGCAAAAGTCCTGAGGAAGCTGAAAAACAAAACCTAGAAACCTTTGTCAGCAAGATTGCCCGCAATGTTCTGTGTGTATGTGTGTGTGTTTGTGTGTGTGTGTGTGTGTGTGTGTGTGTGCTTCGTGGCTGTGTGTTGTGGGTACATGTTAGCATATGTGCATGTACTCGTGGAAGCCAAAAGTCAATTCTGGGTGTCTTTCTCAAGAGCTCCCCACCTCTCACTAGCCTGCAGCTCACCCCTTGGCTTGTGAGTGAGCCCCAGGGTTCCTCCTGAGAAACCTTTGACAAGACAAGCTGAGATTACAGATGTGCATCACTACACCTGGCCGTGAGAGTGTGTGTGTGTGTGTGTGTGTGTGTGTGTGTGTTCGTTAGTGCCATGGTCCCCCATTCTCTCCTGCAACTGAGCCCCAGCCCTGCAATGGTTTCTGCAGGTTTGGACGCCTCATGGGCAGATGTGACTTAGTTGTTCTTATGGTGGGAAGTGGTGGTACTCACTCAATATGGTAAGTGGGATTACAAAGCCTGCTGGAATTCTTGACTTCTGTGTGGAAGGAACCACGGAGAGGACAAAATTCCCCCCACCCCCGCCCTCTGCCTCCTATTAATTTTCTGCAGAAATAACATTAACCAAGATTCACATGTGTTTTTTTTTCTATTTCCAACTTGAATTGTCAATTATTTCCTGCATCCCCCTTTTTTTGTGTCTTTTAAAAGGGATTTTGAACACCCTTGCATGGCATTTAATTTTAAATGTTCTTACATGGTATTTAAAATAAATGCAGATTCTTTAGTCTTCACAGAACACTTAGTGGGGCCCGGAGGTGTGAGGACAGGCGATATCTTTATTTACCAAATGTGTTTTCTTTCTATTTCCATGGTTTTCATTTCCCCCACACTTTGCTTGGAATAACATCATCTCTTATCTATCTGGGGATAAAAGATGATTACCTTTTTGTTCAGGACCCACTAAACTAATACAGTTTTTCAGTTTGTTGCTAAGCAACTGAGAGCTGGCTTACCTAGAAGCAGCCGATTCCACTCGGTTCCTTGTTCCCTTTCTGATAATTGACCACAGAGAGTTTCCCTGGTATGGAAGAGCTATAAGAGACTTGCAGAACAACAACAACAAAAATCGACTGTCTTGAGTTGTTAAAAAATACGTTTATATTAAATTCTGGTATATTCGTACAGTGGGACACAGACGCAAGGACAACAATCAGGCATGGTAGAGCGCATCCAGAAACATACCAGGCGTGGTGGTTTCTTCCTGTAAGTTCATCTCTCAGGAGGCTGAGGCAGGAGGACTGCTGTGAGTTGGAGACCAGTGAGGACCGCGGAGTGAGTTTTAGGCCACATACGACTGTAGAGTGAGACACCAGGAATTAGACAGTACAGATTATGTGTAGACTAGTTAACATTTCTGTTGCTGAGATTAAAATACCAAAACCCAAAAGCAATTTACAGAGGAAGAATTTTATTTGGGCTTAAAGTCCCAGAGGAGTAAAAGCCAATCATGGCGGGGAGGTGTGGCAACAAGCGGCAGGAACAGAAACTGTGGCAGCAGCAAGCTCAGAGATTACATCATCAGCTAAAAAGCAGCCAGGGCGACCAAAAGAAGGAACGTGGACGGAGGCTCTAGACTTCCAAACCCCACCCTCCCAGTGACACACTTCCTCCAGCGAGGCCCTGCCTCCTAAAGGCACCCCGCCACCCCACAGCGCTGCCAACTGGGAACCAGGTGTTCAAGAAACTCAACTTTGGATGACTTTTCTCCGTCCAAACCTCCTCGATCTGTTACATTTTGTTTAAAACTCCAGAAAAGATAAGTCTAGGAGTAGAGAGATGCCTCAGTAGCTAAGAGCTCTGGGTGAGCCCGGCAGTGGTGGCGCACGCCTTTAATCCCAGCACTTGGGAGGCCGATTTCTGAGTTCGAGCCCAGCCTGGTCTACAGAGTGAGTTCCAAGACCGCCAGGGCTACACAGAGAAACCCTAGGGGGCGGGGGGGGGGGAGGGAAACGACAGCTCTCTGGCTGTACTTTCAGAAAGGCAGTTTGACTCCCAGCATTTACATGGTTGCTTTCTGTCATCTGTAACTCCAGTGCCACGGGATGTGATGTCTATTTTTGGTCTCTGGGGGCACCAAGTATGCACATGGTACACACCCATGCATGCAGCAAAACACCCATACACATGGTATAAAAATAATAGTTTATAAAAATTTTAAAGTATAGCTGATGTAAGGAAACAACATAGGGAGAGTTGTCTGGGAGTGAAGGTAGGGGTAGTCTGAGAAGAGAGGGATGATGGGAACTCTCCCTTCTTCATATCTCCACAGTGTAAAAGTTGCATACAAGATGCCCTTTCAGGGGTCTTTTTTTATTGTAAGCAAATTACATTTCAACCAAGAAACCAAAACCCTTAGTGTATATCATATTCTATATGATAATGAGTAATGAGCAATATTATTTTCCGGGCTAGGAATACCATTATTTCTGTTGGGAACTATTTTTTAAAACAGCAGCAAGAAATTCACGTCACATAAATGAGATGTAATTTCTTTCTTTCTTTTTCTTTTTCTTTTTCTTTCTTTCTTTCTTTTTCTTTTTCTTTCTCTTTCTTTCTTTCTTTTTCTTTTTCTTTCTCTTTCTTTCTTTCTTTCTTTCTTTCTTTCTTTCTTTCTTTCTTTCTTTCTTTCTTTCTTTCTTTCTTTCTTTCTTTCTTTCTTCCTTTCTTTTTGAGACAACAGGGCATATCTGTCCTGGACCCACCCACTCCGTAACCAGAGTGGCTTCAAGCTCACAGAGATTTCTGTCCCCGCCTCCTGAGTGCTGGGATTAAAAGTGTGTGTCACCACTGCCCACTCTGTGACTTCTTTCTTTTCTTTTTAAAGATTTATTTATTTTATGTATGTGAGCACACTGTCGCTGTCTTCAGACACACCAGAAGAGAGCCTCGGATCCCATTCCAGATGGCTGTGAGCCACCATGTGGTTACTGAAATTTGAACTCAGGACCTCTGGAAGAGAAGTTGGTGCTCTTAACCTCTGAGCCATCTCTCCAGCATAAGGTCCTGGGTGAGATACCCAGCCCAACAGGGAAATATTAATTTTGAGGGCCACAAGTATTACCTTGGACCATGTTGCGAGACCCAGGCATCCCTTGCAGACGTTGTCTCCCAGGATTATGTGGTTTTTATATCTTGAGATGATTTACCCTCAACAGATATTTTTTATTGTTGGCTTTCTGGGAAGCAAGGTAGCTGGGGTTTCATAGTTTCAATAGGAAAAGTGGGTGGGTGCTTAGGAAGCCAAGGAGACATGACACCATCTGAATTTCCAGGACAGTGACTTAAAAAGGCAACAAGTGTGGGGCTGGCGAGATGGCTCAGAGGGTAAGAGCACTGACTACTCTTCCGAAGGTCCTGAGTTCAAATCCCAGCAACCACATGGTGACTCACAACCACCCGTAATGAGATCTGATGCCCTCTTCTGGTGCATCTGAAGTCAGCTACAGTGTACTTAGATATAATAATAAATAAATCTTAAAAAAAAAAAAAGGCAGCAAGTGGGCAAGTGGCCAATATTCTCTCCCACCTAATAACAGGAAAAGGTATGGCCTTGACCCAGGAAACACTACCAAGCACCTTCTCAGCAGAAAATGAAGAGAAACAGGAAAATTTCAACCAATCCCTGGAGGATTTTCAAGGTACCAAGGAAAACTGAAGAACCCCCAACCCCACCCCCAGCCCCCTGCCAAGCCTGATTTTCCCGTTAAAAACACAATATGTATCAACTTGTAACACTGTAAGAATGTTTTAAATTCTTGCTTCTTAGCCATCACAGGTTTGCATTGCAAAGGGTCTATTCAGAAAGCAAGAAGTGTGGGCAATTGCGCTGCATCATTTCTGAATCAATTAGGCTGCCACGTGGTGTGTCAAGCCCCCAGACACTGGAGTGGGGGTTTGAAGAAGAATCCCCACTCCGAGAAAGCTGGAAAAAGAAAAACAAACAGAAAAAGAAAAAAGGAAAGGCAAACAGTCTTCTCATACAGGAGAAAGCTGAGATGAGAGCGAACAGAAAAGCCAGGGCTGATGAGCGGTCCCACCGAGGCATCTCTGCAAAGCGGGGAAGAGTCACACACCGCACTTGCTCCCACACTGCACTTGCTCCCACACTGCACTTGCTCCAGCCTCCCAGTCTTTCCACATGGCAGTCGTAGAAAGGACAAACAGAACTGATGGATCAAAGAACTCCGTTTCCCAACTCCTGATTCCCGGTTGATTCTCTTTGCCTGTTTCCCAGTCATGCTGTTAGAGAACATGTCCTTTGGAGGCATAAAGCCTTAATAACATCCCAGAATCCACCCAGGAAGATGCCCCCAAGTCTGAAGAGTGAGCCCTAAAACCATCTGAAGTTTGCGGGGTGTCCATGGGTATGACAAAACGCAGAATTTGAACAGGGAGGTTAAGAAGATGGTGGGCCTACTCTTCGCCTTCCATAAATAGAGATGCAGTTTTGACATCAGGGTTTGGCAATAAAGACCTTGACCTGTGGCCACAGCAAACCCTTCCTGTGTCTTGGTGCTTTACTGATTTCATTCCTTGCAGTGAGAGGAGATAATCAGATAATTATAGTACACAGATAGATTTGGTGAATTTCTGTACTGTGTTGGCTTTGCAGCCAGAGGTCTGAAGCACGTTGCATTTCCATTCGAGGAAGGCTCAGGCTGACATGCAGACTTTTACTTATCTGTTTGTTTATTTATTTTAATAAGAACACCTGAGCTGAATCAACTCAGAGTCCCACCACAGTTCGTCGTGTGCGCCGTCTGTATTGTCCCGTTTTGTATTCTTTTTTTTAGTTAGGTGTAGACTATTATTGCTGAGAATAATAAGGGCCTGTCAAACAATTATTTCCAATTATTCTCATGGGGGAGTTAAAATTGTGTAGAAGGATCCAAATACGATGCAAGATGTAATTCTAGGGAAGCTATAGGTAAGGAAAATGTCGGACACTCTATTTTGCCTAAAGCTGGGATTTTTTTTAGATTTATTTTTTAAAATAGTGTATGTGCATTGTATGCAGCACTGTATTTCATAAGTGCATTTTCATAAAGTGTGTATCTTATGTATGTATGGTCATCTTCTGCTGACCTCCTTCTGAGATTTATCCCGTTGCTCTCCTATCTCAAGTCTCCAGACCTTGGTGGAACCGTGCCACCCGGCAGCTTTCCTGGTCTGCAGACTACAGGTAAAAGATTGAGGGGCTTCCTAGACTCCATGAAGGAAGACAAGGGAGAGGGGCTGGAGGGATGGCTCAGTGGTTAAGAGCACTGACTGACTGCGATTTCAGAGGACCCAGGTTCAATTCCTAACACCCACATAGCAGCTCCTGCTTGTAACTCCAATTCCAGGAGATCTGGCACCCTCACAAAGACATACATGCAGTCAAAACACCAATTCACGTAAAATTAAAAAAAAAATAAATCGTTAAATTAAAAAAAAAACAGAGAGAGAGAGAGAGAGAGAGAGAGAGAGAGAGAGAGAGAGAGAGAGAAGACCACCAATTATCTAATTGGCCCATCCTTGTGTGTGTAGGTATGAAGGTGTGTGTGTGTGTGTGTGTGTGTGTGTGCCTGCATGTGAGTGTATTTTGTTTGTGTGTGCTCATGTGTGTTTGTGTGAGTGGAGGCAGGGGTGAAGCTTGGGTGCCTTCCTCTCCTTCCTTTATTCCCCCATTTTGTGTGGTATCTCTCATGGCCCATGGTAGCCTCTAAACCTCATTGTAGCCAACGATGACCCGAGACCCCTGATACTCCTGCCTCTGTCCCTCAGCTGCTGGGATAACAGGTTCTACGTGGTGCTGTGACTGGAATCAGGGGTTTTCTGCAAGCTGGGTGTTTACCCTACCAACTGAGATAAAGGCATCTCCAACCATTCCCTCCTCCTTAAATCTGTTTATCTGAGTGCTGCAGAATGCATTTCCTTGTTTCTCTTGCAGCTTAACATGGCCACGTGACTAAGCTGTGGTCAGTAAGATATAAATGAATGTGCTGAGTAGGACTTTCAAGACATTTTTCTTGAAAAGAGCAGGCCACAGGTAAGAGCCCTCCCCCCTTTCTGTGTTTTTGTTTCGTTTTTCTTTACTTTCCTTACAATGTGATGTCTGTAGATCCCCAGCAGCTGTTTTGGACTATGAGGTGGCCTAGGAAACAAAATGCAGGTATGCATCGACAATATCCGTTGGCAAGCACCGCCTCCTTGCTTGCACTACCCAGCCGCAAAGGATGGTTACAGGGAAGCAAACATTGACCTTGCTTATGCAGCCATCACTTTGCAGTTCTCTGCTGCCTGTGACTAAACCCAAGAGATCTGCTTCCCTGTTGCCTTCTAACCCAAGGTGAGTGCTAGTGGCTTACCGTTTGCAATGAATTTGTATGTCACATCATGAGAAAGGACAGCTTTAATTCTCTGAAATTTTCTCTCACGAGCTCCCGTGGTCCTCATGAGGAAGGCCACATGCGTCCTCTGACATCCTCCTCTTGCCTGATGCTTTTTGAAACCTTCTAAAAGGAATCGCTTTTGCCTATGGTGCTGGTGAGGTTCAGCTATTTTCTTGTGCTCCAGTTTGTTCTAAACACAAGCTTCCCATTGGCCCCATTAACTTGTCCCCTTCGCTCAAAATGGAAATCACATGCTATCAATTCATTAGGGGCTTTATAAAAACTTTAATGACGGTTAGGACTGGGGTACCACCCCTGCTAAGGAGCTGTTGGCAGTTGGTAGCTGCTGGGGCAGAGAGAACGATTCTTCTTTGTGTGTCAGGGCACGGTTGGGAGTTGTCCATTGGTAGGGTATCCAAGTTCTAGTAAATGGCTTACATATCCACACATATATGTGCTTATGTATGCACATATAAGCAGCACTGGTTTGAATTAGTGGGTTTTCAATTTTAATTTTAGTTCAATTTCTTTTTTATCTATATGAGTATTTTGCCTGAGTGTATGTCTGTGAACTATACATGTGCCCTCAGAGGCCAGAAAGAATGTCAGAGTCCTTGAAATTAGAGTTACAGATGGCTGTGAGCCACTGTGTACGTGTGATGGGAATTGAACCCTGATCATAGAAAGAGTAGCCAGAGCTCTTAACAATGGAGCTGCGGGTGTGGTGGCATACACCTTCCAGCACTTGGGAGGCAGAGGCAGGTGGATTTCTGAGTTCGAGGCCAGCCTGATCTACAAAGTGAGTTCTGGGACAGCCAGGACTATACAGAGAAACCCTAAAAACAAACAAACCAAAAAAAAAAAAAAAAAAAAAAAAAAAGGAGCCATTTCTAACAAGCATTTATTTATTTATTTATTTATTTATTTATTTATTTATTTATTTATTTATATGATTACACTATATCTGTCTTCAGACACACCAGAAGAAGGCATTGGATCCCATTACAAATGGTTGTGAGCCACCCTGTGGTTGCTGGGAATTGAACTCAGGACCTCTGGAAAAAAGCAGTCAGTGCTCTTAACCATTGAGCCCCAAAGCCAGCAGCTTTTTTTTTTTAAAAAGCAACTGATGAGACAGCCCAGTGGGCACTGGCTGCTCTTGCAAAAGACCTGGGTTCAGTTCAGCAGAGACACAGCAACTCACAATCATCTGCAACTCCCGTTCTAGGGGGCTCCATGCCAGATTCTGGCCTCTCCACTGCAGTGCACTACCAGATGGCTCAGCGGAGTAAAGATACTTGCTGCCACACCTGACAACCTTTGGACCGCATGGGAGAGAGAGAGAGAAAGAGAGAGAGAGAGAGAGAGAGAGAGAGAGAGAGAGAGAACCGATCCCCCTCAATTTGTCCTCTGAACTCCATATACAAACTACACGTAGGAATATGCACGCATCCAAAATGAGTAAATAAATGTAATAGCAAAACAGACTGACTATGTCAGGCAGAAATACTTAGCTGGCACATAGAAAGCCTGAGTTCTTCAACAACAAGCAAACAGGTAAAAGTGCTGGATAAATGTTTTACACACACCACTTGACCTTTAAACAACACACATTGATGCCAATATTAGTGTCCTTTGAACAAAAAAATGAAAAGGAGGTTCAGCGAAGACTAATACCAGAGAGAAGAGTCACCAACCAGAAACAAGGGCATTAGAATTATAACTGGATTTTCTGGTTCATTTCACGGTATTCTTTGAGGTGAATCTGGAAACTTATTTTTGGCTGCAAAATTATGTAAGAAGCACCAGACCAGAGTCGCAGGCTTGTTTGTACCTCGGTAACATTAAAATGTAAACGATTTACATCACAAACAGGAAGCCACTGACATTTTTTTTTTCTTTATAAGTTATACAAAGTTCCTTGGCCATCAGTCACACCAATGACTCAAACCCACATGTCATAAAATAGCAGATAATTCAAGCCGGTAAACGTCTATAGCCTTTGGTGTCTGGCTAGACTGCAGTATGACGCTTGGGGGAAAAACAATAACATAATATGCAGAGGTATTTTTTATAATGGAAAGTAAATTTTTACAAATTAAAGTTCTGGATGAAATTACTAATGGCAATATAATCAGAATGAGCTTCAACACAGTTTTCCAATATAATTATAACTCATCACAGAAAGTTCAGAATATAACTAACTGCCAGGACCACAGCTGATGGGACACTGGGAGGTTTGTCCTTTGCTTGTTTGTTTGTTTTTGCTGACAACATTGCCAGTGTGTTTTGTATTCTAGACTGTGAATGCTTTTCCCCCATTTAATATCATGCTTCAGTTTTCTGTGTGAAAAACTTCTTACGCTTATCATATGCAGTGTCTGCTGTAATTTACTCCAGTACTTGGCCCGCAAGTGGAGCTTTTCCATTATTTCCTTGATTTGAAAGAGCACCGGAAGTAATGATGCCTGCTTTTGCTGAACACACATCCCCAGCACAGAATGCCTAGCTTAGACATCAGAAAATATGTTTGAGATTTGTAACGCAGCACATAATAATACCCCTTACGATGGAGTCCCAGATCTGTCTAGAGTTTAGAATTTGCCCAAGCAGCCTTCTTCGGGGTCCCATGGTCCCATGGGATAGAGAGCATGTCTAGGACCCAGTTCTCAGACACCCTCACTTGAGAGTTTGTTATTTAGCTAGCAAAGGAAATCCCGAGGCCCTTTCAAATCTGTGTCCCAGTTCTCTGAGAACACGTCTCCATCTACACACCTGTGCCTTCTGTAAACCCAAGGCTCTTCCGTTCCTGTCCCTCAAACAGAGGAGCAAAAACTCCTATGACCTCACCCTAAGCCTGCAACCAGACGCTGCCATCAGACTACCCTGAGGCTACTCACAAGCTTTTGTTTCTAAGCTTTCAAGAACAGTAAAACGCGGAGAGCGTCCTTTTGCCATCCTTGCCAGGAGGGGGCGCCTTCTTCCTTTAACAGAGTCAGATTGAGTCCTGAGCTATTTGCTAACCGGTCCTCAAACACTAAGGAAATTACTGGTTCTGGTTTTGTTTGTTTCTTTGTTTCTTTGTTTTGTTTTGTTTTGTTTTGTTTTGTTTTAAGACTGGGGTGGGGTTAGAGGTGAGGATAGGGGTCGGGTTGGTGGGAGCATGAGTGTGAGCTGTGTGTGCGCGCGCAATGTGGTAGGGGTTAGAGATGGATGAGTGGCACTGTTCCCTTGCATGCAAGGGAGGTGGTGATGAGGGATAGACAGGGAAGGGGCCATTTGGAAGCTGACTTCTCATCAAGGATCTTGAATTCACCAGCTGGTTTGGGATCTGAATGGAGAAGTAGACATTGCAGGTTTTTTTTTCTACAGGACTTGGGGTGGGGGGCGGTCCCACATTTGAGGAGGTGACTCCTTTTGGAGACTTAGTGACCTTAGTTAGACTGACTGACTGACTGAATGGACCTGATTGGCTGTGCTGTCTGAAGCATTAGTATCTCTAGTTCTTAGTCTTGTGCTTTTTTCTAAGTTTGTAATATTCTTTCTCAAGTTGTGAAGAGAATCTGGCATTTTAAAAATAGACTGAAAGCCACAGGTTTCATCAGTGCTGTGCTCCAAGTGATGACTAAGCCTGATCTGTGCTGACTCTTGGAAGGAGACATCAAGGAGTACCTTCTGTTGTGGTCCTGAGGAAGCTGGGGAAGGGACAGGTGACTGGTCTGATACGACCCTGGACACTTTCAAGATTAGGAGTAACTTTGTCCCAACAGCTCAAGGGGAAGGAGCTGATTCAGTGGTGAGGAATGAACTCACTCCTGTTGATTCTTCAGAAAGGAAGAAGCAAAGATGGATTCCTAGCAGACTAGAAGTCTGGACAAGTTAGCAATGCAAGACAACGCTGGGCGTTCCAGATTCTCAGGAGGCTGAGTGTAGTCTGAGGATTGTGAGTTTAGAGGCCAGATGGATCAACCCCGTCTCAAAATATAATTTTTGAAACAGGGATTGGGTGTGGACATGTGGTTGTGGGGATAGGAGAGTGGGTTGTCCCATAGAAACTTTCTGTTGAGTCCTGCCTTGAACTGTCACGTGCTCCGCCATTGTCCAGTACTGTCACTAAGAACAACAGAGCAGCTCGCAACCATCCACTCAGTAAAGGAGTGTGGGCTGAGCGGTAGCTCAGGCTGCGAAGTGCTTACGTTGCAAACTTAAGGGTCTGAGCCGATGCTCGGGCATTGTAAGTCACAGCTAGAATGTTCTCCTGAAAGTAAATGCCTTGTGGCGTGGACTCTCAGTCAGTTGGGTTCTGGTGCTTCGCCATCTAATTCAAAGGGCTGAGGAATGTTTTCTTTGGGATTTGTGTTTATCTGGCTATTCATTCCCATAGCAAATTCAGTGGCACTGAAGGGACTTTTAGGACCCCAGAGAGGAGGAAACATGAAGTCCAGGCAATTAATCAATTAGAGAAAATGGTTTGAACTGCCTTCTAGAGGATGTACAAACACAGGTTTATTTTCAATTTTAATTGTGTGTATGTGTGTCTATGAGAAGATATGGAGGCCAAAAGAGGGTGGCAGAGCCTCTGGCTGGAGTTACAGAGATTGTGCACCACTTCAAGATGGCGTTAGGAAGTGAATTCTGGTCCTCAAGAGCTGTACGCATTCTCACCACTGAGGCAAGCCAGTACTGTGCAGTGTTTGCAAAGCTGCCCCGAGGCAGAGCTTTCCCTCTCACCTCTTTCACTGTCTTGAAATGTGCACCGCCCATGAGCTCTGGACTCTGAATCTTCACGGGATGTGCTGTTGCCAACCCTTTAGTGACAAAGTGAGAACCACACCCCACACCCCCCCGCCCCCCGCTTTGCCTCCTGAGATATCGTTCATCATAAAGCTTTCTCCTGGGCTTCAATGTACTCTTTCCTAACCCTTGGTGACAGCTCTTTTTTGGCAGAGCTGACCGATAACCTACCCTTGGCACGGCCTCTCAGGCCTCGGATGGACCCTGACGTGCCTAGTACCACTGACTCTGCAGCAGTAAGACATAGGGTAAAACTTTAAGGGTGGTCTATAGAAGAGATAGTGTCCGGAAGTCCTTCGAAATAGTCCTTTTTGCTCGTCCTGTCCTGAGGGAGACTCCGGTCATTTTCCTGCCAGACTCAGGGCTCCTGTGGTCAGCTTTTGTCTCTGGGTTACCTCTCCTCAAACTATCTCAGCAAGCCTTGCAGGAAGCCATTGCATCACAATGAAGCCAGATTGTCCCCTCAAGCAAAACTGATGTCCCCAGAGCCAGCAGAACCCTGTAGAACCAGACCTGAGATAAGGTTTGAGGAAGACTTCTTCTCCATTATACTCTTGGTCCCTGCTTCTCCCCCCTCTTCAACAGCCATAGGCACTATCAAAAACTCAAGGAAGAGACCACCCCTCTTCCCAGAAAGGCGTCTGAGTCATTCCTTTTTCTCCTTCTCCACCTCCTCCCCCCCTCCCCAGCTCCACTATGACTAAATAAGGTCATCTACTTCATCAGTACCTCAGAGTCAAGACTCCCGCTTAGGAACCAGCAAAACAAGAATGCGGGAATAAAGAATGCTCGAGTTAGTTTTCTCTAGATACAGTCATCCTTACTCAGAAGAAATAACCTAGAAAATTGATAAGTTAATGGAAAGACATTTTCTTCTCTAGTTAAAAAGAAGACAATAAAATTTAAATAAATAATAATAAAAAAAGAAAGTCTAGGAAAATTCGAGTGAGAATTAATTTAACACGCTTTAATAGATATATTGATTCAGGTTTTACATTTTAATATTTTCTTGTTCATAATGCCCGTTAATCTTGTCGACTTGTTGGAATTTAGAGTCATGTGGACACAAACGTATGGGTATGCCGGGAGGAATTTTCTAGGCTAAGGAGATTAAGACAGAGAAGACACACCCCAACATTGCTTAAGCTGAGCTCTTAGAGCAAAAAAGGCAAAGAACTGTTAAGCAGCTGCGATGTCGTCGCTCCTGATTCCCTATGTGGACACCACGTGACCAGCTGCCGCGTGCTCCTGCGCCATCTCCTCCCGGGGACAGCGCCCTGGAGCTGAGAGCTGGGAGGAGCCCGCCCTTCCTTAACTGGGGTCATGTGACCAACTGCCGCGTGCTCCTGCGCCGCCCGTAAGCTCCGCGAGCTCCCAGGGACAGCGCCCTAGAGCTGGGGGCTGGGGGCTGGGGGCTGGGGGGTGGGGGCTGGGGGCTGGGGGAAGCCTTTCCTTCCTTCCAGCCTTAGCTATTGTCACAGCAGCAAGGAAAGTGACCAGTGCGGTACTCTAAACTTGAGCTACTATTGTTTTAAAATGGTTTGGAAAGGGAAGTGTGAAGGAGTTAGTAATAATAACACTGAACTAAAACTAAAATCATATTTTTCCTCTTCTCGCTTCTGATTTTACAAATTGGATTACAGAATATTAAGTAAAAGAGGAAATCTTGTAATTCCATTATTCTATTAAATAGAATGAAACAAAGTTAAAATGGATAATTTAATTTTCATTTGTTTTCATCTAATCCCGATCAGACCCATAAAATATTTTACGGTCATAATCTCGATCAGAATTTTGAGTTGGTTTTTTTTTTTTTTTTGCCTGTGTTTCATTTCATGAGAACTAGCCACGAGGGGGCGTTGTGGGCAGCCACGTGCACTGCCTTGACCCTGTCGCTCCAGGAAGAGAGGCTGAGATACTGGCAAGCAGTGTTCTCTACAGCAGACTAAAGAGATCTTCCCTCATTTTTCTGTTCTCCTTCGCGCCATGTTCTTACACAGTACCTGGCAGACAGGAAGAATGGATGTGAACACTTGTTGACAATACCTGAGTGAAAATCAAAGCTGAGCTTATGTGCCGTCATCTATCTAGTCCGTTCCTTAGCCAAGTGCTTCCCTGATCGTATCTCCCCAAACCAGGTATCCGTAAAATGTAGCTAAGAATTCTGCTAACTGAATCACATCTCCAGCCTGACGCTTGCTTTCTATGCAGTTGTGATTTATCAATCTGCAGAACAACCAGAGTTAAAGACATCAACACCACACCGAACGTTACCCTAACAGATTCTGTTCATCGACCGACCGATATTTCGTGAACTTCATGCAGAAGACTAGCATGGGCTGTATTCTCAGTACCTATTTAAAGATGTTCCTGTTATAAAGATGTACCAGAACTTATACAAGGTCAAACAACAGAAGCGCCCACTTTATCCATTCAGAAGGGGCCTGCTCGATAATTTCTTAAATGTGCTTTTACTATGCCTATGTCGTTGTCCCGCTCAGCATTGTCCATTGGGTGTTAAGCACATCACTACACTATTCAACAGGGGCCCAGCTCTGTGTAATGGCTTGTTTCCCGTGCGCCGATAAATGTATTGCTTTTTAACAACATGTTGTTGTGGCCTTAGAGAGTTTCAGCTTGAACAATGTACGTTGTGTTTATCCCCCCCCCTCCGTCCCCCTTCATGTAGGCAGCAGGATTGGGATCAATAAGGGAGAAGCATAATGGCTTTCCCTGCTTTATTTTAGTAGGTGATCTGATACTGTTTGCTGTTTTAGTCCTAGTCAATATTGGTGTCTCTGGGGAGGTGGTGGGGACAGCGACTCCCCCCTCGACTCATTTCCTTTCAATGCTAAGCATAAAAAGCCAGTCAAGACAAAGGACACAGGGCGCTGGGGATTTAAAAGCAGTCCTTGAACCAATGACAGCTCAACCTAGTTTCTGTCACAGCCATGCTCTTTGCCCTTCCTGGGACTCGGCTTGACTCTGTCCGGCAAGCATGCGGCCCCGAGGATGAGGACAGAGTGGTCAGTTTCTACAGAGGCCAGCATGGCCACCTCCCTTAGCTGAGGCTTTGCAGTGTCTCGAGGACAGCTCAGAACAGGTTTGAAGGGTCAGCGCAACAGAGTCTGTGGTAGTAGCAAGCATGCAAAGCAGAGGGACTTCCTGGGCTAGAGCCCGGATCTCGCGTGTTGTAGTAAGGAACTGGGTTGTGGGGGTTCCGTGCATGCCCCCTCCCCATCTCCTCATCTGCACCCCCACCTTCCCCTCCTGGCTGGATTTCCACAAGCGTTGATATTGGAGAGACGGAGATTCCACACAGAATAGTTGCTTTCACATCGTGTTTCCTGGGGCTTCTAAGCTTTTATTCTGGGCTTAGTAAGCCAGACTGCCACCATTATAAGGACATTGGTGTCTAAGTCAGCCAAGTGTCTTCAGCAATTAAAACTGCAACTGCTCCCCAGGAAGCAACAGCGGCATTTTTGCTGTGATCTCCGTCATTGTCTGGGTCCTAACTTCGTGTACGGGGAGGTTGCGGCACAAATAGTCATTTGATAGCTGTAAAGCTCCTTGTTCTATTATAGCTCTCAACCTGGTCCAGTGTGTAATGAAATAGGAAAAAGTTAGGTCACCGAGTTTAAATATTATTCTGATTTAAGTAAACAGGGCTTGAGCAGGCAATTCCATATCACTCTCATTAGAATATCAAAATTGCTATAAAATATATAGGGGTTTGGGGTATTCTGTTTTCTGACACTGAAAAAAAAATGGCACGCATTGAAAAACAATTTACAGTTTGTGATGTGTATTTATAATGATGTAAGATTACACCCATCACCAGACTTGGCACCAGACTTGTTATCTTCAGGATAACCATTGCCCTTCCTTGCTTGTTTCCCAGACGTGAAGAGAAGAAGGGAAGGGGTCATTTCCCTGATGATCCATTTTTTTTAACAAAAGCGCTTCCAGGTTTCCAAGGTTTTCGTTTCTCAAGCTAAAGGTGACTTGGTAAGTGTGGGCAAGCCATCTTCTCTATGAGACAGACATGCCATGCATCGATTCTTGCTCAAAACTGAAATGATTTTCATTCATTCAAAGATGAAAATTCAGCACCCAGGCCCTGGGACAAAGAAATTTAATTTCATTTGCTTTTAACAAAATCTTACCTCGCCTTTTCCGTGCTAGATTGCTGGTGAATTTTAAGCAGAGTAAAATATAGATTCCTTTACAAACTCCTTCTGGGGTACTTCTAGATGAACGCTTCTTAGCCTGATGTTTATGGACTCCATCAAGGGAGCGTACTTTCCCTCATAAATGGCATAAAACAGATTTTGAGTTCTCTGGATAGAGTTACAAACGATTCCACGTGTATATCGGTACATGTAATATTTTTACCTGGGCGGAAATTTCAGGTTTTTTTTTTCTTCTCAGAAATATAGAGAGATCCTATTTTTAAAGGAAACCATGAATAAAAATATTGCCCCTAAAAGGATCTGACTCATCACAGACCAGTTGTTTTCACCCTACCATGTTTTGGGTTTGTTTGTCTTTTTATTTATTTATTTAGTTTTGGTTTTTCGAGACAGGGTTTCTCTGTGTAGCCTTGGCTGTCCTGGAACTCACTTTGTAGACTAGACTGGCCTCGAACTCAGAAATCTACCTGCCTCTGCCTCCCAGGTACTGGGATTAAAGGTGTGCGCCACCACTGCCTGACTTCTTTTATGATTTTTGAGGCGGGGGTTCTCCGTGTAGCCCTGGCTGTCCTGGAACTGGATTTGTAGACCAGAGCCCTGTCCTGGAACTTACTCTGCAGACCCTGATCTCAGAGACCTGTGTGCCTCTGCCTCCCGAGTGCTAAGATCGTGAGCCACCACTGGCTGGCCCACTCTGCCGTCTTAACTAAAGTGGGCTAAGTTTCAGAGCTATTATCAATCAGCTTAAAAATATACCCTGAATTTCCTAAATGCACGCTTTGTACATCAGAACTTTAACCAGTGAGCTGTCTTATTAACCACCTCTCAACCCATTTGATGGAAGTTGATAAGCTATTAACGGCCTATTAGTCTCGATTATTATTATGAGTTTACAGGTAATACTGAATGTGCGGAGCTGCCACTCACTTCTTTTATAATTACCTGTTTTAAAGGAACTTTTTCTTTCTTTCTTTTAAGAAAGTAAGCAAAAATACTCTTTCCTGCTCTTTATAGAGATTTTCACACTCTTGGGTTTTTTTGTTTTGTTTTGTTTTGTTTTGTTTTGTTTTGTTTTCCCTTTTCCAGGGTCTGAGATGGAAATGTCTCCAGGGGCTCTTGTTTTGATGACTTTGTCCTTAGTTTGCCTTGTGGGTAGGAGGTGTTATAGACCCCAGCGCATGGATCCCTAGAGGTGATGGGGCATCTGGTTCCAGCCACACTCTGCTTCTTATCCACCATATTGAGAACAACTCCCAGGCTCGCGGTGGGGGGGGGGGGTGACGGAAGGCAAGGGGAGTGGCTCTCCCCTGCCTTCCTCTTAGAGTCCTCAAGCCTCAGGCCACAATAAATATGCCCTCCCGCTTTGCTTCTGTCAGTTAGTTTAGAGATACAAACTTACCTAATGAACCTTTTTTTCTGCTCCCAGTTTTGGTTTTTGGTTAAGGTGGCGTGCATGTGATGTTGCCTCCAACAGGAAATGTTGGCAGAAATTGAGAAAATTCAAAAATCAGTCATGAAATATTGTAACCTACAGAGAACTGACCTTTAAACCTTCCTCTTTGCACTTCCCATAAAATCAGCTATGCTTAATTGAACTGCATTATTCAATAACTTCATTTGACATTTCAAATATTAATTGTTGGGTTAATATACAAGGCAGTGAGTTTCCTCATGATATATCTATAATAACTTGTTCTCATCTCTCTCCCCCAGCAACTGCCTTACCTCTCCCCACTGGCAGAATTTTCTTTTCTGCTCCTAGTTGAACCCAACTTTTGCTTCCCAATTCCACATAGCCCATGACTCTATTTCCCACTTAACAGCTGTTCCTTCCTCTGTTATTGTGATCTCCCTTCTATATTTGTTAAACACAAAACACATGTATTAACAAAAGCCACATATATCAGCGTGCATGTGAGCACGCTCGCGTGCGCGTGCCACACACACACACTTTTAAATAGACCCAAAGTGAATCCTAGACTGTGAGATAACAATGCACACATTTTTTTTTTTTTT